>NW_020447359.1:0-1533 GCF_003343035.1 Apteryx rowi
TCCCTAGTCTTCCTCTTGCTACTGATGTATTTGAAGAAGCCCTTCTTGTCCTTGACATCCTTTGCCAGATTTGATTCCAAATGGGCCTTAGCCTTCCTCSTCGCATCCCTGCATCCTCTGACAACGTTCCTATATTCCTCCCAAGTGGCCTGTCCCCCTTTCCACATCCTGTAGACTTCCTTCTTCTGCTTGAGTTTTGCCAGGAGCTCCTTGCTCGTCCACGCGGGTCTCCTGCCCGCTTTGCTTGACTTCTTACTCATAGGGATGCACCGCTCTTGAGCTWGGAGGAAGTGATGCTTGAATATTAACCAGCTCTCTTGGAGCCCACTTCCCTCTAGGGCCCTAAGCCATGGGATTCCTCCAAGCAGGTCCCTGAAGAGGCCAAAGTTTGCTCTCCTGAAGTCCAGGGCTGCAGTCCTACTTATTGCCCTGCTTCCTCCTCACAGGATCCTGARCTACGCCATCTCATGGCCACTGCAGCCAAGGCTGCCCCTGACCTTCACATCTCCAACCAGTCCTTCTCTGTTTGTTGTCTGAGAAGGCCTCGTCGACTTCCTCTTCCTGATCAGGTGGCCTGTAGTAAACACCCACAACAGTGTCACCCATGCTAGCCTGCCCTTGAATCCTTACCCATAAGCTCTCGACTCGCTCTTCTTCCACCCCTTGGCAGATCTCGATACATCTCAGTTGCTCTCTCACATAAAGAGCATCTCCATCACCTCACCTTCCTGGCCTGTCTTTCCTAAAAAAGCAYGTAGCCATCCATGACAGCCATTCAGTCACGTGAGCTATCCCACCATGTCTCTGCAATTGCAATGAGTTTATGGCCCTGCAGCCAGACACAGACCTCTAATTCTTCCTCTTTATTCCCCATGCTGCATGCATTGGTGTACAGGCATTTCAGAGAGCTGATCGAGCATGCAGGTTTCCCAGGAGGGGTACAAGTGGATCCTCCACAGTCATGTCCCGTGCGCACTTCCCCAGCTGCTTGCATCCACTGGAGGCATCCCAGCTTGAGTCGCGTTTTGCCAGCTACCCTGGCACTATAACTCTCCCCTTCCCCCATCTTTCCTAGTTTAAAGCCCTCCTTATGAGGCTGGTCAACCTGTTGGCAAAGACATGCATGCCCTGCTTAGTGAGGTGGATCCCATCTCTCCCCAGCAGTTGTTGATCTTCAGACAGGGTCTCATGGTCATAGAAACCAAAACCCTGTTGCCAACACCGGTGGCGCAGCCAGTTGTTAACTTGCAAAATTCATCTCCTCCTCTTCCCATCCATCCYCCTCGCTGGCAGGACTCAGGAGAGAATGACCTGGCCTCTCAGACCCTTGACCACCATCCCCAGAGCTCTGAAATTGCATGCTTGGATGGTTTCCAATTTGCCCTTGATATCATCAGTGCCCACRTGGAAGAGCAGCAGAGGGTAATAGTCTGAAGCATGGACAAGTCTTTCCATGACATCTCATATTCGAGCCTCTTGCAGGCAACAAACTTCTCTAGACAAGAGGTCAGGTCCTCTGTCCCCGGCAGCAGG
>NW_020447359.1:2286-4116 GCF_003343035.1 Apteryx rowi
AAGTCAAGGCCTCCTGCAGTTGTCCTTGCCTAGCTTCCCCTTTCCTGTTCGCAGCAGTCACTTTCTAGTTCCTCGGGGGTCCTCAGAAAGTCCACAATTTCCAACAAGATCCTCAAGTTCTAGTCAGAGCCCAAACACTGCTGCGCAAACTGCTGCATCTGTTTGCTGCCTCTGTTAGCTGCGCTCTGTTGAGGGAGGAATTTCTGAATCAGCTCTAGCAATAATATATCATATTTTTATTATTTCTGATAAAAAAATAACTTTGCAGTCAGACTAGATTTTAAATACTAGGCCTTTCTAAACACAGAAATATTTTGCTGTTACAATAGAATACTCTAAAGTAACACATATTGCTTTTATATCAYGTTCACTATGAATGTCTGTGTTTACAACATCTTAAACGTTTATGAAACTGAGCCAAATAGGGTTGTAGAAAATAGTCAATAGTCAGTTAGGCAAAAGAGTCAGAAAAATCTCATTTCAGAAAAGCAAAACATCTACTGTTTGGAATTTCTCAGCTTCCAAATATCAGAGTTCACATCATTGCTTTATCTAGAAAAAAAATTTCAGGAAATCATCTAGCATAACATGCAGCTTTTGCAGGTGATTTTAATTATTGTATGCAGTATTACACCAAAGCAGATTGTCACTAAAATAGTGTGAAAATAAACAATAATGAAATAGGTAATTGGGCTGTTCTGCAATTAGCTACAGTAGCCCCGTCCATTTTGCAGTAGCTGTGCTCTGAAACTGAGTGGGAAGGGATGTGAAAGTGCCTATAGAATCGCTCCCTGCATCTCTCCTGCCACACACAGCAAGGCACGGTGATGACATAATGCGATGTGCAGGTTTTGCATGTGCCTCTCTTCAGGGCTACCCGAGAACGCATGTTCCTTAAGCCACACTGTATCCTCTCCAAACACCTTCAAGCATGTATGTAACAAACAAAGCAAAGAAAAACACGCCAGCGCCTTGTCCACCCACCAGGCTGGAACATCAGGATACTTGCAAACAGTTGTTCTTGTTTGTTTGTTTGTTTGCTTCTTTTAATGTGGAATTTCTCTAGCAAATCATCGCTTGTTCTCTTTAACTCTACACAGTAATACTTTTTATACTTACAGCCCTGTAACTTCATTGACTTTAGTTGTGTAATTTCTGTTTATAATTCGTTAAGTAAGAGGAAGATTAATTTAAATGGTCTTAAGAACTGAACTGTGAATAACTGTTGGTTTATTCTCCCCTCCTTGGCTTTTCCATTGGTATGGCCAATTATTTCTTACGTTATTTCTTACACTTTTTTAGCCTTTTTTTTTCAATTAGATTTTTTTAACCAGCACAAGTTGTAGTTGAGTTAAAGGGAAAAATTCCTCTTTCTCCTTGAAGAGAGAGAGAACAGTATGAAAGAATTAACAGTAGACATAATTAAAAATGTTGAATTAGAGAAAATCTTGGCTCCTGATGGTTTCATTGTAGCGTATTAAATGGTGAAAGATATAAATCTATACCTCCACATTACAAAGAACAACTGCCTAACAGCCTGAAAACTTGAGAGTGCAATGAGTCTAAGAAATAAACAAAGGTTGGATTCCTCTCAGCTAACACTGATTACTGATAAGTTGTATTTCTAGTTTACAAAATTTAATTTTACAGCGTGATATTAATCTCTCAAGTCCCCTTGACTATTTCCTGATCAGGAAGAGGAAGTTGATGAGGCCTTCTACAGACAGCTGGGAGTAACCTCACTATCCCAGGCCCTGGTTCTCACGGGGGACTTCAACCACCCCGATATCTGCTGGAAAGACAACACAGCTAGGCACAAACAGTCCCGGA
>NW_020447359.1:6326-135624 GCF_003343035.1 Apteryx rowi
ATTCTGTGATTCTGTGATTCTGTGATTTGTTAATCTATAGCTGTCTCAAGAGGCATCATTTGTTCAGTAAACAGTATAAAGCTAAAAAGTCACTCTCTGGCTGTGTACCTGTGGATCTATAGCACAGGTAAATAAGCATAAAGGCAACCATTTGTTTACTTAAGGAACTGATCATCAGAGATTGAGCTATTTTTACCTCTGTCGGAGAACCATCCAATCCAGTCCAAAGCAGATAGGCAGCTATTAAATAAAATCAATGTAAAGACTCCTTTTTTTGCCCATAGAAAATGAAATTACAGTCTCACACCTTTTAGTAATAGTCTGACAGCATGATGGAAAACTACTGCCCTAATTTGTAGTGCAGTTCAGAGTCTCTTTTAAGTAGGCAAAAGAAGACTGATCATGGAATTTAAACCTTCTATGAGTAATGACATGGAAACATGATGGTATCTGGCAGCACATGAATAAACAGTAGATATATGAATAAGAAAGGGATGAGTGACTGTACACAGCATTAGACAGATGGCCCAAATGTCCAATATCTTCAACTGGTATAAACAGATATAGATTAGCTAACTTCACCTGAGGGCAGGTCCACAGCCAGTAAAAATGTACTGTACCTTTTACAGTATTACATCTCTACTTACAGAGGCAATCTAGCATTATATTCACTTATATCAAGAAAAAAAAATCCATTTGATTGTCTTTTCCTCACAAAATTTCATGCATGCTGATTCTTCAATGAAGAGAAAAGAATCATATTGCCACATTTCTTCCAAGAACAGAATTTTTTTCCAGACAGGCTGTCATATAAATGCATAATGTTAAGAGAATACTAGTATTACATATTATTTCAAATGCATCCTTCAAATTAAACTTGAGAAAATGAATATTTACTTCCATGATGGTGATGAATCAGACATGATAGACCTTGATGGTCAATGGTCAGCTACTTCTGAACCGCTTCACATGCTGATATGTTATAAATGAGTTCTAAAGGGATCCCTTATGTTCTTTTGGCTTTGATTAATGCCAAATGGACCCATTTGGCCTTTTTCTTCCTTCAATAACTAATACATTTGGTGTATGTTTAGTATTAAGGTAATGTGTTTTCACTCAGAACACTACATTCAGATGGAAACAAGCCARCTGTGTCTCTCCTGACAATATTTTGCTGTTCTCACAGTGACTGACATGGCAGGATTCCTTCTAAAAAGTAGAAATTGTAACCCAGTATTAAAAAGTAGAAATATATGAAGAGAAGGACTCCAGAGGGGGACATGTGGCATTTCTTCATAGAAAAATATCTGATCAGCTGAGTTACTTTCAGTACACACACATGTTTAAAATAATAAAGCTAGTAAAGCATAAAATGTTTTTCACTTAAGTACAAAGTAATGAAGAATTGTCTCAGTATGGGATATTAATTTAGAAATAAATTTTAAATTTATGTTAAAATATGATGGATTGATTCCCAGATGCTTTTTGTATCACATTTTTAGGTGTAAAAAAGCCGGAAAATTTAGGTAGGAGAAATTGTCTTGAAAGAGTGGTTAAGCTGCTTATGAAGAAATAGGCAAGCATGGACTTGTGAACAGGTATGTATGCAATAAATCATTGTTGCTGAGTGTCATATAAGGCAAAACCCCTAATTTATTTAGATTCCAATTTTGTGTTTGTGTAATCCTATCTAATTTAAAATGCAGATAATGTACACAAATATGAATAATGTAATTAAGGTTATTCTGAGTGCAGTAGCATCCCAAATGAAAAAAAAAAAAGAAAAAAAAGAAAAAAATAAAGGAAGGATCTCACCACACAATTAGTCTTTTTCTCAACCTTTTTTATTTTTCCTACTTCTTCAATTGCTATGCAGAAGGTTTGGAAACAAGTGTGGGGAAGAGAAATGCAATCTCATTTTATGCTGTCAACTGGAAAAAAAATACATATTGCCTTCTAACTAAGACTTTTTGTCACAAATTGATGTCTCACCTTTGCTGAGAAAATACAGTTCAAACTAGGGACAAACAGGCTCACCGGGATATGGCTACCACAAAATGTTTCAGAGCTCTTCTGGCAGAGACCTGTAAACCTTCACAGTCTTCTATACTGCATTAGGCAAAAACAGTCAGCTTGGCTCAAACAGCAGAGTTGTTTGCAAAGTGAATGTGTCACCCCACTTTTGTTCTGCTGCTGTTGCAGTCCTCAGCTGGAGACAGCTCAGCAGCCGCATGAAGCGGACAATCTTCCTAACTTAAAATCTTCCCCTGTGGCTGGAAACCACAAGGTATGTGCTCCATATCTCAGAGAGGATGCAGTAATTCCCCAGGCAGGAGAAAACAATATCTCAGTTTATTAGAGGTGGGGCGGACTTGGGCACAGAGTGAAGTCCCAGGGCTATTTGCTATTGGTATTAAATTCATGGCTCACTCCATGTAGATTAAACATGGAGTGGTGTCTGGGCCCTCCGCTGTCCCTCAGCTGTGCAGATAAAGCAGCAGGGCAGGATGCAGTCATGGCTTTGAGGTGCTTACAGCACCCCTGGGTGGAATCTGAAAATCTGAGTCAGGCACTGAGGTTCCTAAAAAGCAGAGAGCTAAGCAGAAATTTCCAATACCTTCGTAAATACACAAAGGAGCTGCTAAGAACTGGTTAATGGGTACAGTTGAAMTGGACCCTGCTTTGTTCTGGAGGATGAGAACATAGAAGGTTATTATTGGATAAGTCAAAAATGATGCACATTGTGACACACTGTTCTAAATCTAGATCAAATTAAAGTTATCATTAGTTAAAATACTAAGTAGCTGGCAGTGTGGGATAGGATGCTTTTGAGAGCTTCACAGAATCTTCACAGAATTTTGCTGCAGGAACCAGAATCCAGTGGCTAGTGACTGATGTCCCTTTCTGATGTAGGATAAAATCATGTAAATTAGAAAGAAAATATGATTTAAAAAGTAATATGTCCCATACCCAACTTCAACAAGGACTAGTAAGCTAAGTTTTTCTGCCTCAACAGCAATTCTGTTTCTGTGCATATACACATACGACTTTTTTTTTCTTGAAATATGAAATGAGATTCAATATTCAATGAAAAATGAATATATGAAATAGCTGTTGAACACAAGGATTCCACACTGTAAAATCCAGTCTCACAACACACATGAAGTGCCAATTGCATCATAAAAGTTGTGCAAATCTCCAAAAATGACAGACAGGAGACTTATTCAAGCAAAAGGTTTTGCTAAATTTCAAAGGGTGGACTTCTTTTATTTTTAAACATTTCAAGAAATTTATTTTACTCTTTAGAACAGATGAAAAAGGCATTTGTCTTGCTTTCCTTTCTATTGGAAAAAGAAAATCATTCATAAACTAGGGGTAAATATAATTTCATGTTTATCTTTAAAATTAGTAATACAAAAGACTAAGGAAGGAACTAAATAGCGAAGATCAGAGCATTCACTTCATTAACACATTAACTGCAGGTTTCTACAACTGTTTCTGTTTCCACAATAATTTTATGACTTTACCTGTTGCCCAAAATGCTGTGTGCATAGGTGTTGAATGTACAGAACTATATCCGTTTTCAAGTGATTTACACACAGAGGACTGTGTCCCAAAGTATAGGAGTTTCTGTACCCTTTACCTGTCTGACTATATTTACTGTAAGAGCTGTGCCATGACTCTGATGTCAATATCAAGCTATACTCCTGACCACACTGGGGAAAATGTAAAGGTAAATCAAGCACTCTACTAATGCAGTCTGTTACATCTCTTTGTAAATAATATATGTTTTAACACGTGACCCAGCGGGCTGTGCCAGCAGAAGTGCTTTAGTGTAGATGCACAGGAGTGCCTTTACCCAAAGAGCATACATTGCTTGTGAAGTGTGTTTTTATTACACCAAATCACTGCCGGTACAGGTAGTGGACAGATGTTTACATAGCAAACAGATGGTGCAGTTTTCTATGTAATCATCCCCAGACTGCTTGTCATTGTCATTCTGGTGGAGTTTGCAGTCCCCACCACTTTGCCAGCTGGAGGCATCTTATGAACACTTCACAGCCTGCTACAGGCAAGGTCAGCTAGGCTGGCTCCAAACTAGCGGCAAGGATGTTTGATCTAACTGGGCTGATTTTGCCAAAGCAGATTAGGAAGCACTTGCACAGTCCCTTCTGAGGACATAACGATGGGAAGGTGTTGGTAGAAATGGACGGTGAGGGCATTAGGCCAGTCACGTGCTCTGCTGAGCTTTAGAATGAAATGTCTGTGTACGGATGAAAAATATTTTGTCTGCACACAATCCCTACATCAGTAAAAGAAACCCACACTATACATGGCCTCAAACCGAAGTGTGGATAAGCGTGAATTTATATTGAGGCAGGGAGAGAGGAGTTGTATTACTCATCTAAATTTATGAAGTTTGTAAGGTATTGTTATTCACTCTGGACAAGACATTAGTTATATACATTTTTTTTTCTCAAATTTGAAATGATTTATTTCTTTGTAGTAGAGATAGTTACCTTTCACACCTTATGGCCCTCACATTACACAGCCAAAATTGTAATATATCTTGGACATGCATCTGGAATTTATTTTTGCAGTCTCTGGATTTGCACACTGTATACTTCTTGGCTACTGCAGCAAAAGGAGCAAATAATCCATTTTAATTTCAGATCTGGCAAACAGTAGTTGGGTGACTTTACAGCCCATTTCACAGCCAAACGCTTTTTGTTCAGCAACTGTATGTCTTCCTTTACAGGCAAAACTTTATGATAAATTATGATAAGCTATGCCCCTCTACTTACTTATTTAATATGACCTAGAGCTATATTCAAGAGCCATTCATCTATAAAATATACTTCTGTGATAAAGCTAACAGAACAGAGAAGTGAAACTATGTCTCTACTCTTTTAAATATCATTAAAAACCTTCTCAGACTGCAAACTTAGGTAGTTCTCTTAGGTATCATCACAGAAGGAAATGAAAGATTTGGAAATAAAACAATGCCACTCAAACTAAGGATATGCCTTAAAAATAGTATTGTTTTGTCCTTAATGCTTGAATTTGCTTTTGTGACTGGATCATTGGGATCTTGGCCAGCAATTCCACTCTCTTTTAAGTGTTATTCATATGTTTGTTTAAGCTTAAATATGAATAAAAAAACCAAGGATATCAGAAAAGTTTCCTAAAAAAATTAGATTTCTCAGTGTACACATCAAGGTGTAATAAAAAAGTTACTCTAAGTTTGATGAATATTTTTAAAAGTAAATCTATTTTTTGTGGACTCACACTATTAATGTTACCGTGCCAGTCAAAGACACCAGGACCAGCCTTATGACACTGGAAAATTTGTTACAGATTCATTCACAGATTATGGCCAGGAATTAGTATGATTTCCTGGATATCAGATGCCATTGAATTATAATTAATTATTCAGCTTTGTAGTGTTTGTTTGATTAAAGCACAGTTCTCAGAAAAGGATGTATTCCTTATTGTTAGACTGCTCTTGATGTTAGCAAAATGCTCTAATTGCTTTGATATTTTCATAGTGCTAAGTCCATCCTTCCTGTTAAAAAGATATACTTGACTATGGTTTAGAATTGACGTATTCGTCTTTCAGCCATTGTATCTTCCCCTACTTCAGTGAAATAAGGATTRTGATCTAAAGTTCTGGGATATGACTTGAAGACATACTATGGAAATGACTCAGCTCCTTGTTGAGGATCGGCTGTAACTCTGTGTCACCTCCTGAAAACCCTGATAACTCTGTTGTCCAGGATGTGATTATTCATTGTCATCTCTGTTCACAATATATTCATTTATCTGGGAATGTATAATATGGGAGCATGATACATTATGATGGAAACAAAAAACACCATTTCAATGATTTAATTGGCTGATCTACTTATGATGGTTAATTGATGTGCGCTACAGCAATTGCGAACTGTTGTGTTTTCTGTCAGCAGTGGTCAGGTCTGATGAGAAAACATGTAGGCAACCTGTTGCTGCAGCACCAGATAAACTATGCATAGGTTTTCATGTTCTGGATCTCGATCACCACCACTGACAGCTTGCAGTACAACTGTAGTACTCCTGTCAGTAACAGTTGGCTAAGCCCTAAGTCAGTTTGAGTTAAGATCCTCTAAATGACGTAGCATAACTCTCCACTGCTTTCTCCTTCTTCTCCTTCTCCTTGTCCTCCTTGTCTTCCTCCTCCTCCTTCTCCTCCTGCTTCTCTGTCTCCTCTCCTTCTCTGTCCTCAGATACCCTTATAAACACAAATACGATATTGCAGAACAACTTTAGTCTTGTCTGTACTAATCTTGTCTCTGCAGCCTTCTAGAAATTATCAGTGTTCACCTTTTTCTGTAGGTCAACATTTTCAGCATAGCACTCACTAACAAAAGCAAAGTGGTTGAAAGGGACAAACAATATAATTCCCATCAGTCAGCCTGTTCCCTGTGAGCACCTGGAGTTCCTTCACTGCATGATATGTAATGTGAGAATCCCCAGAATGACTACAGCACAATTTTGAATCAATGGACCTTGGGATTTCTGACCAGAATGCTGACTGGTCAGTTCAAAACATGACATTGATGTGTAGTGGCAGTGATTTTATTTCCAAACATATTTGTCATTGTGAACACATTTTCATCAGAAAATAAGAAAATGGTGGGTGTGTGCAGTTGCTGTGGATCATTAAGAGTAGATACACAAAATGCACAATCAGTTTTAAGTGTAGACATGCCCTTWGGTCTCACTTCATTCTAATTTAACATCAGTGGAGCAAAACTTCAGTTGCAGAGAAGAGAGAAAAACCTTTCTGATGCAGTAAATAAATCCGTGGCATCATTGTTTTTGAAAATAAATATTTTCTTTATTTTTTTAAACTAAACCTCCACCATCTGTTCTGCCCTCTAATTACAAATGCATAATGGAGATAATTCACAAAAGTGTCATAAAAATGAGAAAGAAATTATTTAGATCTTTGCTCATATATCTCCTGGTCTTATTTCTACTCAGAAAACATCTGCTTTATTTTTATTTCCTGTTTCAGACTGTTGGAGAAATTGCTCCCTTGACACAGCGAAATGTCTGCATGGATTATTGGAATCCATGATGCATCAAAGAACCTATGCCTCCTTCTCACAGGCTGGCAACTTGGCACCTTTCTTGAACATTTATATGCACTGAGTATATTCTACAGATTTTCCTGCAATAGCTGCAATCACTCTGACTTTATTTTAGGTTTTTTGTTCTTTTTTTGGTAAGACATTTGTGAGAATTAACTGCCTTCAAGAACATTCTCACCTGGGACAAAATGCTCAAAAGACAGAGACTAAATAAATGTAGATTCTCAGGTGATCTCTCACTTTGCAGTTTTTATGTGGAGAAGGAAAAAAGTGTCTTTTTTTTTYCCCCCCCSCAAATAACCCAGGCTGTAATCTCTTTCCACACCTACCTGTGCTTGTGCTGTAAAAAACACCTTGTTATGTTAGAGATGATCTAGGGCTTGAATGCAACCCCAGAGGTTATATTATATGGTCATGGAGAAAAAGGTTAAACACTTTCAACCTCTCATTTCTAAYCCTTCCCTTAACTAGCATTAGAGTTTGTGTGGCTAGCTGATGAACTACATCAGGAAAGTGAGCTGGCTGAAAACTGACTTGGCCAGAAAAGATAGATTAATTTTCAGCCAGGTGGTTCCCTGGGTCTGTTTTACCACCAGTGACAATGAAGGCATAAATAGCCAAGAGGAAGGTAGAAAGTTAAGTCCACATCTTTTGGCAGCAGCGTACTTTTATCCAGAAGGTAATATCAATTAAGGCAGTGGAGTAGCTGGATTATTACGTTGCTCAAAATGATGTTTCCATCAGAAAAAACATCTCCATTGACTTCCATCCAAAGAAACTTCAAAAAGATTTCTCTTCCTACCCTTCTTCTTGAGCACACAACACTTAGAGTTTTTCAGTCTTCAGAGCTCTTGTTCTGGCTCCAGAGACAGTCACTTTCTGAGGGATCCAAGGCAATTTCTTCACGGAACTTTCTGTTTTGTTTTGCTTTGTTTTGTTTTTCCAAATAAACAACAAATTTTCTGACTGGATGTGAACTATTTACTTTACATAACGTCAAGGTAAATATTATTGTTCACAACATGGTTAAGATCAGCTAGATAAGGAAGACCACAAACCTCTCAAACCCACACATTGTCCTTTCCATCCTTAATTTTAGCTGACCTTAAAAGAATATACGTTTCTCTGATTTGAAAAGTTATAACCCTCAGGTTATACTGTTATTCTCTTCAATATTCTCTGAGTGGCAGAGAGCTGTGTTGGCGAGACTCATTAAAACTCAGCACTGAGGTACTGAGACCTTGCCTTTCTTTACACTTCAAAAGTACACAGTGTGCAGGAATATGAAACCTGAAAAGAAAGAAACCTTGATTCAATGCATCCTTTTAGAAGCAGACAATTTTTTTGACTGTTCTTGACTCTGAGGCTACTGGCAAACAGTAAGAAAGAAATGCTTCATAATGATAATATTCATGGGGTTCTTGTTACACTTAGTTCAGACTGTGACACAGTAAATTAATCCCTACTAGTGGAACTATGTAGACCTTTCAAAATACTAAGCAAGTAAGGCTGTCAGAATTTATAAGAATATATCCAAAAGATATTAACCATGACAAAAACATCAGGGAAGCATAGGACTAATTGCCCTACTCCATGAAATTCTCTACATAACAATATTACGCCCTGCAGCAGTGTATTTCTTTAATGCATATGACTTTATATTCATAACCAGACTTCACAGAGTGCTCTAGGTTATTCCAAAGGCTGTTGCAATGTGGAATATAATAGATCTATCTAGAAGCATTCCTTCTGCTGTTAGCTTCTCAAGCTTTCATGACCATTTCTTTATCTCAGAAGGAGATTTGTTTTCACTATTAATTTATGAAGTTGAAAGGAAGTTACTCCTTTACAGTGCAGCAGTATGCAAATGCTTTACATTTACTAAAGCTCTTATCAACATCATGCCTCACCTTAATGAAGTTATTGTCTTTCACCAGATGTGGTAGCTTGAGGCCAGTATCTCAAATACACACACACACACACACACACACACACACAGACACTCACTCACTCACACACACACAGAATATATACAGATACATGTATGCACAAATATGTATATATGTTTATACATATATATGTAAATATCTGCATACCTGTGTTCAAATATGTTTGACTTTTTTGCATTTGTAGAATGTTCTTTGAAGAACAGAGTGGACACCTTGAATTAGGATTCATTATCAAAAGATGATTTCAGCTGAAAGATGGTAGCATTTAAGAGGGAAAAATATGATTTGCTTCCCTTGCTCATTAGCTACATACAGCAAATGATGTATACTTTAAAAACCATTTTCATGGCCTCATTAATTTTCCATAAAGGCACACAGCTTATGAGCAGAAAAACTCTTGAGTCCTACAGAGAAAGTCTACAGATAATATAATGAAAACATCCAGAAATGTACATCATCATTAGAATATGCTTTGTAGTGTGTAAGGAACAATTTACATTTTACTCATCAACATAAAACTCTCTCTGACTTCAACAACCTAAGATTTCCACGCAAAGTACAGAGCTGGGMACTTGGAATAATAGAGCATCTGCTGATAACTCAATTGCTGCATGCTCAGCACCATCCAGGAGCAGTCTGGCACATTATTCCTGAATCTGGACACCAGTGTCACATAAAAGTCTTTGGCTCAGCACCATTCCTTTAGATACTCAGGCATTTGGTAGTTGTATTGGTGCAAATTGGTATGAAGAACAAGTTAGATTTTTTACAATGTACCAAACATTTACCTGATTAATGTCAGTAGAATGGATTTATTTTCCTCCTCAGTATGTTCTGTTTCAAAGATACATATAAGAACACATAAAGAAGCTCAGATGGTTAGCTCAGAATCACTGCCTCAATCCCACTGTCCAAATCTTTCATAAATACATTTGGAAAAGGGGGTGAATCATGAGCTTAGCAGGATGGGCTCAATCCCCATATAGGACAAAGCATTCAGTGTTCATAATGGTCTAGAAGAGGTGGCAAAGTTTGCTGACGGTACAAAGCCATTCAGAATAGTAAGCTGAGGACCAGTTGTGAATAACTGTGGAAAGACCTCCAAAGACTTATATTTTAGGGCCCGGGTAATGAAATTCAACATAGATAAAATAGGAGGGATCCATGTGGGGAAGGAGACACACTCAACTTTGTATACACAGTGATGGGCACTGAGATGGTCATTATAATAGCTAGTTCCATGAAAACACAGTGCAGTGCTCAGGTGGAGGGAGCTGAGAAACAAAAGAAATATCAGGAGCTGTTAGGAAAAGAATATATCACAGATGATATCACTTTGACGCTGTAAAAGTCCATGATGCATCTGCAGTTTGAATACTGAGAACCGTTTTGGTACCTACTCCTCCAAACAATGTATTTGGCCAGGAAAAGGGTGACAATAATCTAAAACCTGTAGGAAGAAYAACTGAAAGAAAGACACCTGAGGAAATGTATGACAGAGGACTATGTAACTGTGACCAGAATGGAAAAGATAAGCAGGGAGGGKGGGGGGGTCGTACAATGTTTTTCTTTATATGAGTAATATGGGGCTGACATGTGACAGGCTCAAAACAGAGAAAAGGAGATGATGGTAACCCATAAATGCACGGTCACCCTTTGTCACAGGGTGCTGTGAATACCAAAAGATTTATATGAGTTGCAAGGTATTCAAAAAGTCAATAAAAGATCAACCAAAAGCTATATCAATATAAACATATCTCAGGATACAAACATGCTCAGGAAGTATCTGAGTACAGATTCTGAGCCTAGATCACAGGCTATGATAAGGATAGATAGGAAAGTTTACCTCTTTATCCATCCTGTGCTTAAACATTTTATAGACTACCACTCTTCATTATTTTGATTAGATGTCAGCCTGCTCTAGTATGGCCTTTTGTTTGCTTTCATATGTATTTGCATTTATGGAAGGTAGAAGGATTTTCGTCTTAAAAGCAGCTGTGTACAATTTTTTTTAGAAGACTTTTAAAATGTCAGTGTTCATTACATTATGAAAAGTATGGGAATATGTGCTGTTTATATAACGAAAATAGAAAATTGTCAGTGAAAATGGAATTTTGGTCATGTTTTGTTTTACTCTACAGCTCTTTTTATTTTTTAGGAGACATTTATACATACTATATTCCATCTTCCTTCTACTGCCCTTGCAAGAAAGAAAGTTTACTTTTTTCTTTTCTTTTCTTTTTGGCTTCTGTAAGGCTAGATTTCCRTTTCTGGAAACAAATGTAAATGCTATAGAAAAACCCAGTGCACCATATCAAGTAACCATTTTTTCAAGCTAAGCAAATGCTGATCTTCTCTTCACATTAAAATAGATATCATGCTATCTATGTTTAAGCATGCTATCTTTAAAGAATTGCTTTTGTTTGCATGCATCTGTGCATGCATCTGACTTGGATCTTTCACTGAAAAAACAAGGAGTGTGTGTGCGTGTGTGTGTGCATGTGTTTCTAGCAACAAACTGGAGACCTTCGATATTCATGGATTCTTCCTGACTTACTGTGGGGAATAAAAGTAGTAGAGTAGCACAATAGAAAAAACAAATAACAAGAAGCTGTAAGTCCTTTTTAAACTTGCCTCTTCTTCATTTTCTCAGAGATCTGAAGCTTGCTTTCAAGCACTGTTTCTTCTTCTTTATTATACTGTGTTCCCAGGAGAAAATGACTGTTCTGTAATGTCCACTTTTGCTTCTGCTGTAGTCAGTGGGAATTTTGGCATTGTTTTCAACAGCATGAGCAGCTGATCCTGAATTTTTTTTTCTTTCTTTTTTTTTTTCCTGGAATTTTGTGGGTTTGATTCCTCTTCAAGAATAGGATTTTTCTGCTTGAAAGGTGATTGCCTCCAATTCTAAACTTTTGAAATTCACAGAACTGCCACATTCCAGGAAGAAAGCRGAACCATCCAATTTAGAGATTATTTAATATTGTAAAAGACATACATGCAAGTGCCTCACTATTTTAGTAAGAGAAAAAAATGGATGCTAACATTGCTGGCTGATTAACAGAATTCTGATGTCCTCTTTGAACAAACTTAAGTGGCAGTAGAAGATGCAAGACATTGAAGAACCAATACATTAATCTTTGCATTCCCTGGATTTGCTGGTTTTGATTGCATAGCCTCAATAACTCATTTATGCATTTTCCTCTTTCTAATTATATGTGGATATACTTATCCCTGAAGAAGATGTTATTCAAAGATATCCTTGGAACCATTTTATTCCTCAGTTTATTTCTCAGTTTTGTTCTCAAGACTGCAAAGGCTGATGAAAACCGAATGCATGACTGCAGGGTTTTTTGTTTGTTTGTTTTTTTCCCAAACAACACAGCATCCACTTCAGAGAAAGTAACACACATTAGACACTGGATCAGTCAGAAATATAATTCATATGAAACTATGTCTGTTAGCACCACTCTTAGCCTTTTGAATTATTCTGCAGAACATGGACTTCCTCCCCTCTTTCAGAAAACAAGAACTTAGTCAGCAATCAATTTCACTCTTTATAATTTCTATTGCTCCACCTGGCAAGGGGCATAAAGCATATCAAATAGAAATTCTGCTCACCGAGAACATACATGATTGATTGTATTTACTAGTGAAAGCAAGGACATAATCAGAGTGAACTTCAGGGTGGCATTTTGAGGGCTGCTTTCCTTAGCCCACACAACAAGCCCTTTTTTTGTATGCTGACTTATGAAATTGAGATCCAGGTTTCAGGGTTGAGACCTATCCCCAGAGAGCTGAATTACCTGGGCCCAAAATATCCCACTAGTTTCTGAAAATTTGGAGGTAAGGACTGCATGAGAGCTCCTCTGCAATGATTCTTCCTGGTGCAAAGTAGAAGGTGCTTAACACAGGAGACACTTTTATTGAAATCAGTTGCAACCCACAAGACCTCCTAAGCAACCATTTGAAGTCTGACCTCTGTATGTCATCCTGTCTCTTCCAAAGCAAGCACAAGAGATGTATTCATTAATCTCACTTCCGGCTATCCTTATTCCTAGAAAGCATAAAACATTGTTCTGCACAAACTTGGAGATCTCCACAAAGGTAATAAAACAGAACAAATCAATGTTTGATGGGAGTGCGACATATGACTGTGAGCAGTGTCATGTAACTGCACATCACAGATGTCCAAGTTCTACATTGTTAAGGTTCAAATCACAATATACATAGAGGAGACCTTTATGAGCTTTGAAACACTGACAGTGCTTAATCTAAGAAATAATTCTCACTCTGAAAATGAGGTTCAAACTCTGGTTCCGTCATCCAACTAATACAGACTAACTATAGTGGATACTATCTGCAGGAATGGCCTGTCAATAATTTGTTGTTGTTGTTGTTGTTGAATTACTATTGCAAGTTTTAGTACAACCTTAACTGTGCCTGACATACATCCCTTCCAAAAGCCTCATTTTCAACTGAATTATCCCTATAAGCAGTGTTGACCACATGACACCATTTTATGCATCAGTCATTCAGAGTTCAAGATTTTAGGGGACAGCTCCAGAGTACTCATTAATAAAATAATATCTCAAAAAATGCTACAACTGCAGATCTCCTAGATAAAGACCTGGGGTTTCAGGTATACTGTTCAGAGCACTTACTAGTTAATGCTTTCAAACAAATGTTTTCTACTGATGGGAGGCTATGTCTTTCTGATTCAACTGGAATGTGTGATTGTGTAGTGTGTGAATCCCTAGCTACTTCTGTAATCTAACTGAGCCTGCCAAGTCTTAAAAGTGTTTTGGCATGTCAAGGAGAAACACACATGCTCTGTCAGGAGTCACGTGAGTGTTCAACAAACTGGAATGAACCGAACTTTTCAACAGTTAGGTGTCGAGGTTGACAGTTAAGAAATGAGCCAATGAAAAGTCACCCACAAATCATATCTTTTTTAAATCCACTTCAACAAGCTACACGGACACTTCATTACTGCATTTATTTCATGTAGGAAAAGATCTCTGAGCAGCAGCCTTTTGGAGGTAAGAAAATTCAAGTAGCTCTGAGTACAGAGCACAACTGCTGGAAGCACATTTCTTACCAACAACCTGTGAGACCAAGGAAAAGTCCTTCATATATGGAAACTGCCATTTTCTGATGGCACCTCACAGTGAGAGCAATATATAGGAGTATTAACTGAGCAGTATTGGTTTAGAACAACCTTCATCTAATCCTGTCTCCAAACGTAGCAAATAGCAGAAGTGAATGGAAGAGTATAAGAACAGAGCAAACATATGGTGGTATTCTCCCTAAAAGTTAYGTTATATCTGGGTAATCATCAGTTGAAGCCCCATTACGCCAGCTGCAGTACAAACACAAAACAAAGAAATGTCCTCAAAAGACACTGCAGTCTGGCAGAAAGGTTGTCACAGATAGATAGAGGTGGATCAAGGTGTGTGAATAGAGGGTGAGGCAGTATTGACCACAGTGATCATTCACCAGTACTCTAGACTTACGGGACTATGAGTAAATTATTGTAAGGTAGAATATCTGAGGTGTGACTTTACAGTACACCAGCTATTCTGTGGTAATTAGCCATAGCTAAGGAGAGCTCAAAGAATGGATTTCCAGGAGGATGAAGAAATTATATCTAGTTTCTTTGGAGCCTTGGAGAGGGGAAGGAAGAAACAGTAAAAAGAAGGAAGAGGTTTGTTTTAAAGTTTATATCAGAACTCCCACTGATTTCCAGTGGGCAAAGATTTCATCACCTGGAGCCAGGAACACCATACCTAGACCTTGTTCCTTAGAGGATTAGATAAAAAAAGGAAATATCTGGTAGTCTTAGAAGAAGAATCCTTCAGTCATCATTGTCCTGCGGATATGAAAGAGATTTCATTGAAAATACAGGGGATTCATATGGAAAATCAGCATGTACCTAACACTGGTCCACTCTGTCCTTTCCTGTGGTTGTTGTTCTGACTTCTCTTTTTCACATCTCCCTTTGTGAAGGGAGCACCACATATCAGTCCCGATATCACATACCTATACCAGTTGGGTAGAGCGCAAGCGGCCGTGATATTCTTCTGCAGATGATCCCCCTTTGTCCAGGTAGGGCTGAAAATCTGTGTGCCAGAATGCAGCTTGGGAAAGTTTTATCTCCCCTAGACACTTATTTTAACAGCCTACCTTTTCCTATGTCACACTGCAGCATGATGTTGCTGGAATCAGTGCTGTTATTTCAAGTCACAGCACTCTGTGGCAGAGTTAAATCTCATCCGTTCGCTCGAGACTCAGTCTTCCAAAGGGAAAGCAGGAACAAATCAAATCACAATTCATGATGAAACAAAGCTGTAGGGAGTCCTACTGCTGGCTTTGAAAGGACTGCTGTGGGCACTGTGTCTGATGTTTCCTTTCAGGCATAAGACACACAAAACCTAGCTCTCTAGCAAAAGTAACTTCCTTATCAGTGTCCAAGACAATGAGTAACAAGCACATCCTTAAGACAAACATTGATAATTTATTTAAACAGAAACTCATTTCCAGGTGTGTTGTGCCCCCCCCCCCCAATCCAAATTCTCTTCCCTCCTTATTAAGAAGTACTTTTCTTATAATTACTTCATGAGCACTTTTTAACCTCAATATATACCTACTTCCTCTCTGGCCCTTTAAAAGCGAATTTTGAAGTTCAGCGTTCCTGCCATCAGGATTCATGACAAAGGGCACCTCTTACACACCATTGTGTCTGTTGCTTTGAATAATCCTGGCTCCCTCCAGTGACTAATTGAACACTTATAAATTGCTATGGATTTAAGTAACAACAATGCCAAGTCAACGTTCTTTAGAAGGGCTGTTAATAGATACTCCCTTTGGAACGTTTTTATTCCTTTCTTACCCATTTGGTTTATTTTTACAAGTGAAAGTTTCCCCTGAACAACCTAAAAGTGAATAATTAAATTGAAGAACAATCCTCATTAAACTGAATGAGGTTTTCCACCAAAGTTTGATAAAAAAGGGGAGCAGTGGGTAAAATAGGTACTTGTACTTCCTGCAAGCAGATTGTTCCTCTCTTCCCACCTCTTTAGACACTGGATTTTGAGAAAGGGATTTAGAAAATTTTCCAGACAGTGTCTTGCCAAAAAAAAGGGCAACTGTTCTATGTGTTGATAGGTGACACTGTGTAAGTAGAACGGAGCCCTTGTGCTGCACTTTGTAACTCATGGTCATAGGACAAAGTCAGCACCCTTTGAGTACCTACACTGAGGTTAACATTAGGATTCAGAAGAAAACTTTTTTTTTTTTTAGAGAGAGAAACATTTTGAGAGTAAAAAATATTCAATAAACATTGCCAGGAAAAAAATAAAAAACAAAGAAACAACAAAAAAACCACCTCCCCAAACCAGAAATGTTTACAGTTTTTTGAAGAGACAAGTGAACTACACTGGTCATCACAAACAATGAGAACATGGATTCTGGTATATGGCAAACTGTGCCTTGCAAGATCCAACAGTGTTGATGGAAAGTGCTGATCACCCAATGTTGCTCAGCTTGAACACAAATACAGAAGAAAGCACAGCAGCGCCATAGTTTTTAGCCCTGAATGGCTCTGAACAGTTTAAAAAAAAAATGTATGGAAAGGTGAAGTGGTTAAAAACCCTCTCAGAATTAAAGGCTTGCAGAGAAAGCTTGAACAGCTCTTCAGTGTATAGTTTAAAACAACATATGGTAGCAAAAGGTAGCCTTATTTCTCAAGCATCTGATATTCCGAATTAGTAAATGTTTGCAAGGGAACATACCTTACCCTTAGGAAAAAAAAAAMCACAAATGCACGTCTTCAGCAATGCATTTTGGGGAAAAAACAGTTTTCACATGCATCCATATCCAGTATTTGGATTTTTCCCAAAGACAACTGTTTTTGACAAGTTATATTTCAGTCTTTTCAATTTATTTTTAAAGTGAACCGAAACAAATTGAATTAAAAGCATTTTAATTCAGACTGAGAGTGTCCATGCAGAGTTCTAACTAATTTGCTTTACATCCTCACCTTCAGATTAATCTTCCTGATGTCTCTAAGGCAGTAAGCTTTATTTTCATACACATTATGCTAAACACTTTGACTTCACTACTGCTCAGTGCCATCTTCACATAAGTGATTATCAATCTTGCAATGTTGCTCACAAAAAAGTTTGAAAATGGTAAATACATTACCCTAGGTACTCACACAAATTTTTGGCATACAAATTCTTTTGTTACTGCTTTCCCCATTACTTCAGCTCCTGGAGTAAAAAAACTGCCAAAAAACAAAAATTTGCCCAAGAAAGTTGCTCTGTGCTGCCAATGCTTCTAAAATTGTTTTCTGAGAGAGAATCTCTTTTCTGATTTCATGATATATGCTACTCATGTTGCTAACTGATAGCAAGCCATCACAGTGTAAAATTTAAAAGTTGAACAAAATAGTATTGTTATGTTACAAAACAAACAAAAACACCACCACCAAAAAAAAGGACTGTTGCCTCTCCTGTTGTAATATGCCAGTTTTGGCTGAGCAAATTAACAAGATAGAGATTTCTGGAAGAAGTCATCTGACAGAGCAGCACTGAAAAGTGTATTAGGTTTTAGATCTACGTTTCCTGTGGGCCAAAGAGTTTCAGAATTATGATTCTGATGTTATCTGCTTTCTATCAAAAGCAGGCCATATATATTTGGAAAGTTTTATCTATTAGTTGGATAAGATATGTATTCTGCTTGAAAGAAAGGTCAAAGTTTCAGATGTAGTTCCTGTTACAATGTGAAGAGTCTTGCAGTAAACTGCAGTAAACAGTATAGATGTGCAACCTCTGTTTTCACAGATCTTTGTATGAAAGTCCTCTGAACCGTTCGTATAATTGTTCCTGTGGGTAAGCACTCATCAAATGAGTATGGATTGCAATGTCTTGCCCTTAAAATTTACATGCATTAGTGCAAGGAAACTTATAGAGTGTTTATGGATTGCTGAATCTAATTAAAGTGTGATCCTTTTCTGAAAATGAGTATAGAAAAATGACAATTATCCAGCTGAAGAGTTTTTCATCAGGAACCAGGATTTTTAAGACAAATGGTCTGTTTCTGTTTTATTCAGTGTCAATAATAATAGTAAAAAAATCCACAATTATATATTTCAGCATTATTTTGAATGAAGAGTATTAATTTTCTTGTTTAAAATGTCACCTTTCCACTGTTTAAGATAAAAAAAAAAAGTACTCAAAAAACATCCACCTGCCTCAAAATAGACCAGAAACTGGACTTTCATTCTGAAAGGAAGAGGGGGGAAAAAAAAAGAGAAAAAAAGAGAAAAAGGAGACATATCTAAACTTTTAATCCTTGCTCCAGACAGGCATTTTGAGGTGAAAATCCTGAACTTTTTTTTTGAAGAGTAGGAAGACATTACTGTTTTACTTTTCCAATTTTGGTTTACTGTTCTTTTTGTATCCTGCCAAGTTCATGTCCTTCCCGTTTCCTTTCCTGCTTGCTAGCCCCCATTAAACTGGACAGGGCTCTGCTTCAGCTAGTGCCATACAGAGCTGTTGATCAATTTCTGTCAGAAAGGTCAAGTTCTTTCCTTGCCTTCTTCTGGGCTACTTTTCTGAATGTCATAATATGAAAATACACTGGATTTCTTCTAAGCAGAAGGCGGCCTYTTTCTAGTCTTGCTTGAACTATGTCCTTCCAAGATGGAGTGCTCAAAGAGCACGAGGAGAGGACTCATTGCTATAACAATCTTTATGCAGTTATTTAAGGTCATATGTTCCCTGTGTAGAAAAGGCTCTTGATAGCTTTTGCCTCATTTTCAGTCCTACTGAACACTCCAGTTTCCAAGAAATCATTGCCATTAGTGCTTATCCGATGCCTGTGCACTGAGTGACTACATATCCTTTGAATAAATGAATATACTGCATATCCTTTATTTTAAATTTGTGGTGTGTTTTTCTTAGCCTGCAGCTTGAATTTCTAATTTAACCAAGAAAAAGGGGAAGGTTAATGATTAGCTTAATTTTACTTTCACCTCTTGGCAARGATGAAGCTTTGAGGCATTTTCAGATTGGTGGTAATTTGCCAGTTAAAAACAGAACAAATGTGTCTTAACTAAACTAGGAGTGGATACGGACTGAAATGAAGCTAATCTAGTCATTCTGGGAGTAACTGATCAGCTTTAACCTTTTAAACAAACTCAGCAAAGTTTTACCACTATTCATAAGAATAAAAAGGAACAAGTGAGACTGAAGAAGGGAATTGTTATAAAAAACCTAACAAATAACAAATAACTAATCAATATCAAAGACCAATAAACACCTTCAGTAGAATCCTTGGTATTTTCTTTCAATAGACCTGCTCACTAAAGTTTCAGTGTATTCTTTCATATACATAAACAGTTAATCAGTCCACACTGGCACATATAAAGAACAATAAACAATGGATATGAAATAGCTGAGCATAAACCTGCATTACTAGTCAACTATGTAAAATGACAGTAGCTCAGGCAATGTGTAAACTGAAACTACTTATGATATATAGTTATTGGTGGTAAAAGGTGCTTCAGAAGCTGCAAATACCTTAGTTCTTCACATGCATATGGCAATACAGCTCAGTAGCTAGATGCTATTTGAACACCAATTTGAAGCTGATAGTCTAAAATATAGCTTCTTTAAAAGTGTAAATTCCTTTTAATGCCAGATTATCATTGCATTTTAATGGAACCTTTTCTTAAAATTTACTGGACCTATTCTAAAATACTAGCATGCTTTTTCATTTGATGTTGGTTGTTCTCCAAAGTTTTTTTTTTTTTTTCTGATCACATTCAGATGACTGTATAATGGAAGCTAATGGAGCTGTAAATCACAATATAGTGGCAATTCATATTATGACTTGTCCTGCTCACACCTTCACAAATGGTAGAATTCTCCTAATATTTGTGAAGTGTACAGAAGCTTTCCTTGAAAGCCAGCACAGCCCCACTGAATCTTAAATTCATACTGCATGTTTACTAATGCTAACTTCAAAATAATAAGATGATGATTTCAGCCAAATATTAGCCCTGTTTACTCTTTTTAAAGTGCTGCTTCATTGGGCACTACTATCTCTTCATTTTTTGTTCTTACGAATCGATTAGGAATGTCCAGATTCAAATGATGCTGTTAGCCATTCAGCTTACTTATAACCACTTATGTAATTACCTACTGGCTGGAAAATCGTGCAAAAATGAATTATGCCAACACAGAAGCGGATTTTAAGAACAAACAAGCGTAGGAAAGCCACTGACACAACCAGTTTTCAGCAAGGGTCAATCCTGTTGAGGAAGATCTCTGAATAAGCTAACGAGTGCAGTCATGTTGCCCTCTACTGTCTAAAAATGCTGTGTACCTATGGTACTGCTGTCTGCAAAACAGGTCACCAACTAGTTACAGCTTATAGCTCCAAGGCGATACTGCCCACACCACTGCCCCAGAAATAAGAAATGTTTCAGACACCATGACTCTGATTTTAAATCAGATTGGCCAAGACAATAAAACTTTATATTTATCTGGATGCATTTGATTAATACATTACTGACTTGTGTTCTATATGACCATAACCCACATGTTTGAAGATGTACTTTTCTTGAGCTCCCAAACTCCAGCACTTTAAAAAAAAAAAAAAAAAGCTCAAAAAACCCTTGAATCTTGCCAGGACCCCAGAGCATTAGGACAAAATATGATAAAACAAAAAGAAAAAAGTGATCTAGAAAAAGGTCTTCTGAAAGTCAAACACTGATGGTTTCAATGCATCAACGCTATTTATATTTACCTCACATTTATGGGTAAAGTAGAACTACTTATTAAATAAGCATTTTAAATCTTCTCCTTTGGAAACCAACCAACAAACAACCAAAAGAAACACGAAATGTGTTTCTGAATTCTGTAAAAGAAATGAAATCTGCATTTGCAAGATATGTCACAATACCAGTAATCAAATAAAATTGATAGAAAAGTGCATATCTACCCTAGACATCCCTAAACTAAATCATTCTGTTCTTGTGAAAGAACTCAATATCCTTGATGAAATAGAATTTGTTCCAAAGGGTTTCATGAATAGAAACACATAGATAAAAATGGATCTTAGCAGAGCAGATGGTTAAAAGAGACAAGGGTCAAACAACAAATTGTCATTTTGTCTAGCAAAATGCATTCCTGGAATTGCAAACACATGCACATACATAGACACTCTGAATGACTCATTTAGGCCCTAGGCTAACCTGCTAAAAAGATTGTTGGCCAAATCCTATATATATCATATATATCATATATATATCATGTGTGTGTGTGTATGTGTGTGTGTGTATGTCTGTATGTGTGTATGTATATCGTATATCATATATATATCATATATATATCATATATGTCATATATATATATCATATACATCATATCCCAGCATTCTCATAGTACCTTAAGTGCTTCAACACATATACATATAAACACCATCAGAATTTGGGCCTAAAAATCCATTTAAAGTCTGAGCATCTCTTTTTTCCTTGAGCAGAAAGATCGTTAAAGATTGTGCATATCATTATGGATTACACTAACCCTGGAGGGTTAGGCATGAAAAAGGGAGAGGGGTGTGCGTGTGTGTGTGTGTGTGTGTGTGTGTGTGTGTGTTGGCGTGTCTGTACATATTTATCACTGCCACATTGATCAGTTCAACACATTAAAAATGAATTGGAGTAGGACTTCCTGTCTGGGACACATATGTCACTAATGATATGTCTTCCATAGCCAACTGGCATGCAGCTGCTCCTGGAAATACTTTACGCATGAGTATCTAGGCAGTGCCCCTACAAAATAAATAAATAAATAAATAAATAAATAAAWGTATAAATAAATAGATAAAAATAAAATATATATATAAATAAATAAGTATAAATAAATAAATAGATATAGATATAAATATATCTATATATAAATATATAAATATATCTATATCTATTTATTTATACATACATATATACATACATAYACATACACATACACATACACATACGTGTGTGTGTATATGTATATGTATATATGTGTGTGTATGTGTGTGTGTGTATATATATGTGTGTATGTGTGTGTGTGTGTATACATATACATACATACATACATATATATATATGGTAAGTTTGGGAACACCTGAATAAGAAGTGACTTGAGAATCATTTAAGCCCAAAGGCATTTTTTTTTCTCACAGAGAAAGTGTATATGATGTTCCACTGCAGAGCACAACTGAGTGCCTATCAAGATTATTTGTAAAATAATAACTTTTAGAAGTCAAATATGATCAGACATAGCTGATAGGAGACTAGAGCTACAGATCTTGAGCAGTGCTGTACAGAGTTTCCCTTTCACTTATAATCTCAGCATCAAAAGACCATAAATAATGAAAAGGTTTGTCATAGAACATTAAATGCTGCATGTAAATACATTCAGAATGAATCAAGAAAACATTGAGAAATGGTCTATATTTCAGTGTTTGCATAATCACATTTTAGAGTATTCCAGAAATCTCATACACCTCTAGTTAGTATTCCCTAATATCCATGATTGCTTTGATTGATATTGTATCTTGCTAATGATGGCAGTTTTTTGAAAATAAGCTCAGAAAAAGCTTGCTCAAATATAAAGTTGAGGGACTCTGTACAAGTGATGCTATTTTTGAAGCAACTATTCATGCTAATATACAGGATCTTGAACAAGTTATAACAATAATATAATATAGCAAGGGAATAAATAACAAAATGGAAGTTTTATATAGCATCATGGAATAATTCAGCCTGGAAAGTACTGCAGGAGATCATCTATATGTACACAGAATTATAGATATTATTAAATACATTTATAACATATTATAATAATCCTTGCTRCTTGCTGTGTTACTTCTAATACTTGCTATGATACATACAATACAGTCAATCAGGGGATAAAAGAGGAAAGAAACAATAATATAAATTAATTTCTCTTAAGTCRCATAAAAAGCCAGAGCTTCTGATTCTAATGTCTAGGTTTTAAACTGATCTTCAAGTTACAGTGAAGCTCCAAATCCAAATCCAAATTTGTGTGATATGTAACTCTGGAAGTTCAGAAAACTCATCTATGTTCAACTTAGTGCACGGGTTTCACAGTCCTTATTCAGACATTGGCCCCTACAGCTTCCAGTGACACCAGGACATGGTCTGCTTGTTCTTGGCATGTTTACTCAGACTGCTCTGTAAAAATTTCCTCACTGTGAGGACCAAACCATAAGAACATGTGATTTTATCATGAGAATCAGCAGAATGATGTGCTAAGGCTGACTTCCAGTAAGCCAATACTCCAGTTCCTCAGCTTAATCACTGACAAGACCAAATACTGTGACAATGGAACATAAATGAAACACTTTGAAGTACCACAGATAGCTGATAGGTCAAGCCTAAAAATGTTCATTGTAGCACTATAGGTACAACACATCAGTTAAAACCCTGATTGATTCTCCCCAAAATTGCACTGAAGTCGCTGCAAAAAAAGTAAAAATGAGTAAAAAGAAAAAAAATTAGCGCTGTCTATAGAGTTTAATCAGTTTTCTACAGCTGCATTAGGTGCAATGCAAATGAGCAAATTACTCTGCATGCATCGACTTGAATTTCTAATGATGCATTGTATGTGCAATACACTCAATGCACAAAGCTGGTATCATGCTGTGATCACATTTGTAGCCTCCAATACTTAACATGTTTTCACTCTTCCCAAGGCTTTAAGTCTGATTCAGGTCATTTATTTTTTAGCTATTCTTGTGTGTGTGTGCTTGTCTGTATTGTTAAGCAAACACTCTTTTTTCTTAAAGTGTATGCAAATTATAGAGGTGAATTGCTAATCAGCTTAGAGGTAGGGTAGGGACATTAGTGCAAACTGGAGATGGTTTCCTGCTGGGTTACCCTAATGGGAGTTAAAATCAACTTAAAAAATGCATCCTGCTTCTTCACCAAGTGCAAAGTCACAGAGGTCAATGAGTTTACAAAGAGTTTAAATCAGTGAAGAATATAACCACTTAGTTTTTCCTTCTGATAACAGCTAATGAAGAATTTCTGCTCTCTTCTGGAAGACAAAGACATTTAATTTGTTTTATGCCTTTTTGGCAATGGTATATTGTGTCCTAGTTCTTGAAGGGTTAACTTCTGATTTCAGAGACAATGGTGAAGTTTTTTCTGACATTGATGATACCTGTGTTTGGCAATTTTGCTCTTAGCACACTCAGATAAGCAGCAACTTAGCACTAACTGGAAAAGATCTGCGATGTGCAGGTTGTACTCCTTTTTAGGGGCTAAGGTTAATGGTACTGCCTTTTAAAAGAGCTTTCCCCTTGAGCTCAGATGACAGAGGGATTTATTCTGATGATCATTAGTACATCTCAAAAAGGCTGGTAGTCTGCAGCATGGATGTATTTTCTAACAAAAATATGTTAATAGTATATATCTCTATAAGATAAAGTCTTTTAAAATAGGCAAGTAATACTGACATAATCTTTTCTTTTCTTTTTCTTTTTCTTTTTCTTCTTTTTCCCCTTTTGTTAAGCAAGAAAAACTTTAAGTAGAGCATCACTAACTCACCAAAATTTTACCTGTGAAATGTCTAYAGTTTGTTCAGAGAGATACAAATCAAGCTGATGACCCTGTTTGTAACTAACTGCCACAAGGGATTATCTTTCCAAAATATAATGATACTATGGGCCGCAAAGAGAACTTGCTCACTAGAGCTTTTTCAGGTTTCCTTCTTACTGAGCTATCCCAAAGCAATGACTCACTTTTCTTTTGACTTATACTTTTGCTTTCTAAAGTGCTAGCTTTATCTGCTATTCCAACTACCTATCTCAGTGCTCTGCGTTAGAGAATAGGTCTTCTACAGTTTCTCTTCTATTGAATGGAGGTGTGATTGTGTTGCTGTCACTCTCAGTATTATTTCTCACTCTGCTTGCTTTGCCATGATGGATAATACATGATACTATCTAGGGAAGGCACTGAGAAAAATGTCCCTTTTCAGGTTAGATCTTTCTAAGCAAGGTTGAATTGGTGGATTTTGGATCATAGAAAAAAATGTTTTGTGAAAAAAGAAATCAATGCTCTCTGTTAGAAACAAATAAATTGATTCTTTTTTTTCAGTCTCCAAAACTGCATTGACTTTGATTTATGTATTTTCATTACATATATATATGTATACGCAAATACCCTAGGGTGTGTGTGTGTGTGTGTGTGTGTGTGTATACACACATACATACATATATATGGAAACATTAAAAAATGTACTCTTTTTTTATTAAAGAGAACTGATTTTGTAACAGATCTGCTATTCTATTTTTCCTTTCTGCACCTCAAAATGTTTTGCACTGAGTTTTCACCTTCAAAACCATAAAATATAACTTCTGTTAGTCTTCATTTTTTTGCTTTCTTCTTAATTAGTTCTTTTTTTTTTCCTCCCTCTTATAAAACATTGTTCATATTTTTGTCTCCTTTTTGTGCTTGCTTGTGTGCCAGACTTTAATGGAAGGGCACCAATCTAATATTGCCATATAGAAACTGTGAAAATTATGTTTGCCCAATAATTTTATAGATTATGATAAAATGTAAGGGTTAATTTGAACTGAGATTATTAATAAATAAATAAGCGTTCTAAGCTTGCAAAGAAGAAAGGTGGTAGCCAAGTATCAGCAATTCTACTACTACTACTAATCACCTACTAATGGACTCCTAAATCCTTTCCCCTGTGACCATTTTTATTATCTCACTGAGTCAAAACGCATTTCAACAATCAACTTCGGAATCTACAAATGTTTCAGTGAACTCAATTTTGACTACGTGTGACTATGATCCATTGTGAACAAGTTGAATTTTCATTAAGAAAGCACTTGGGGTGACACACATATTTTAGTCAGCAGCATTCATTGAAATGTAATTGGATGGCTGTTTCCTACTCTTTCAATAAGCTCTTTCTCTCTGTTCTTTTGCAATACCATATGTATATATATGTATATAATATATATATATGTAAACAAATAATGCATTTAAAAACTTGTATAAAGTACTTTGCTTTTATTTTTTTACTCAACTTTCTAAAATAGAATTCTAGTAATATGCTTTTAATGTAGTAGTTTCGAAAACGCTTCTCAGGGTGTTACTGAATTTGACACATCAACATACTACTCCTTCCACACACTTTCTCAACAACACAGTATGCCAAACCTACAATGTCATATGAGTGCAACACTCCTCTCAACATCACTTGAATATTACACTTTGTCTCCTAATGTGATAAGAAAAAAGTGTCCTTTGATGGGGGRAAAAAAAAAGTAAAAAAAACACCCAACAAACAAACAAAAAAGAATGAGAGGAAAAAAATTAGCCTTAAGTCAGAAGACTAATTTAACCACACTCAATATCAAAATGGTGAACATCTTAGCGAATATGTTTGACTGTACTCTGGCTTAACTGACTGTTGATTTAATTGAGACTGTAGGTCTGCTTCTTGGGAAGGGGGATAGGGAGAGGATGGTAGAAGCTGATTGGTGGCTTTTTTAAACAATGAAATTAACACCATTTAATGTATTGCAAAGTTTGATTTTACCTTAAATATTTAATCTTAGTAGTCAGGCATTTAGCCCTGAAAGTAATAAAACTATCAGTCATCCTTTTCTTTCTTTTTCTGAGAGTTCAGTACTCTTGATCTAGAGCTTGCAGATGCATTTCCTCATATATTGCACCTAATTTCAAATGTAAATGAGAGAACAGGTAGATTTTTAATGGGGTCCTGCAGGAATTAGTACTGGTTCATACATTATTTAGTGTCAGAGCTAAACATGAAACCATTATCAGCATAGTGAAGAGATCATATCAAGACTCATGAGATACTGAACAACGGGGGAGCGTTAAGTGATCCACATTACTTTGGGAAGAGAGCACAAACAAACAAAAACATCATATGCAGAAAGCAGGAATTTGGGCATACTTTGAACAAAGGAAAATCTGTCTGGAAATCAGTAGCTCTGAACAGAGTTGAGATTCCCTGGTGCTCAGTGAGTTTGGATCTAGTCTCCAAAGATGATGTTGTGATATGCAACTATGAAGGCAAATGTGAGCCTGCAGCACAAGAACAGTAAAATTTTACTGCAGGAACAGCAAAGTTATTCTCCTTGGTGCTAATGTGGCCATTATTAGAAGATGATGTCTATTCCAAGGCTAACAATTGAAGAAAGAGGTGAATAAATTGCAGGGGAGAACTGCAAGAGTAGTTAAAAGACTAGAAAAAGTCTACAGGTCTTGATATGTTTAAGCAGAAATACTTAAGGAGCTGATCACAACCTACAATTACCAAATAAAAAACTGAAAACTTATCAAAGAACTCTTTAGAGTCTTTATGACAGACAAACTCAAAAACTGAAGCTAGACATCCTCAGAGTAAATATAAAGTTTATAATATAAACATTAAAATTAATTAACTACTTGAATATGTGCCAATGATTCTGCTGAGTCCTCTAACAACAGCAACTGTATGTAAAATAGCTGAATACTTTTCTGAAAGATGTAATTCAATACAATAAAATTAAACCTAACTTGACCTCCAACATTTTGCATGGTAATTCTGTGTTATGATACAGAAGGAACTATCTCATAAAACCTCATGGCTTCTGTTATTCAGAAAGTCAGTCTGGGGAAACAGAAGGGTCCTTTCTTCTCTTTGGTGGAGAAATCTGTACTGGTAGATTTCCTAATGGACTGAACAGAAGCAAACATGAAACAAACACCATAACTTCAGATGGGAATAAAATTTTCTTTCTTTGAGTATAGCTGTTTGTCATAGTTGCATAAAACTATTAGAAAGATCATTATTAATTGTTGGGCAAGCTACACAGAGAGTTGTAGAGATAGTTTGAATGCTCTTGTTTTTTAATACAAATGTCTTAGGTGATTCCGTAATTGTGAAATCCTGGGAAAACACATTGGGCTCCATTAATCTTCGCTGCATCCTGGGATGGTAAACCTGTAGCAATTTGCCACCTGCTGAAACTGTTTTGCATCTGTGGTATTTACTGAAGAGATTTCTATAAAGGTTGAAAGTGTTGCTTTGCTATCTCATGCATACGTTAATGAGTTATTACACACCTGTTGATTCATATTGCATCTGTTAGTAGATTTCAAGTGACATTTTTGTGAAATATTTGACTAAAATGTCCTTAAATATGATGCATAAAAAGTCTCTCAGGAACAACTACAGAGTTTGTCTTTGGGGAAACACTTGATCATATATGGGCCCACCTGAAGCAAGGCAAATTGTAACATTCTGGTGTTAAAAAATCCAAATAAATCATTCAGGTGGAACCACAGTAATCTGCAGCTGAATTATTACTTTTGCACAATTATTGACTTTTACTAATGGATTTCTGTGAACAGTCTTAAGAAGTTACCATCTACAGAAATACAAAACATAACTTAGAAGAAAGATGTAAATATACTGGTAGTGAAAGGAGCAAACACGAAATCAGAATAATTGATCTCTGTTTTTCTACACTTTATTTCTTCCCTTACCACATTTTCATGTTGTGTGCTTTCCTTTCGTTTTCTTCCTAGCAACAGCAAAAGCTCAGGGGCTCTTACACGCTATATCCTTTCCATTTGCAACATTAGAACAATCTGTGTAGAGCATCTCACATTGTAACCAATTCCACTTGTTCCTGAAGCCTTTCAGTTTCTTGTTTCTAAAAGTAAATAACTAGTACTTGGGGAAAAATGTATGTGACTTGATATATTTTCTCTTTGTCATATAGAACATTTTGCACAAGCTATAACTGTGTTCCCCATGAACGTTTGATATTCAAGTCAATATTAGAGGCATTTGAAAACCTGGTTCCTCCAGGTCTGCTTTGCTTAAGCTGACAAGTGCCTCATCCTGTAAAGGCTAGTAGGAAAGCAGAAGATTTATTAATTTGCTCTACACTGATGTCTACCTAATTCAGAGATCATTGGTCCAACTCTGCTTTAAAGGCAACAGCAAACAGGTATGCTGAAGCAACACAGGTGAATTCACTGATAATATAAAGTGCATTTTACTTGTACTCCTTTTATACCACTTCTACTCTTAATGAGTCCTCCAGTCACATTGTTAAGCTATTTGACAACAACAGCTCAGGTCCCCTAATTATTTCATAAAATTTTTCATTGTCATTCAGCTAAAAGTCTGTATATGAGGAGGGGATGACAGAGGTGGGGGATGAAAGGAATAAGAAAGAAAATACTGAGGCTCAAGAAACAACAGCTTTTAGGGAACTATTTTAAAGAGATAAAGATTTTTTTTTAATTGTTAATTTCACCTATTCATAGATTCAGGCTTCATTAAAACTAGTCAATATGTAGAAGCAAAGATTTTCTAATACTTTGCCAATATTATATGGATTTTATGCTCAAGGTCAAAGACATGGGAGACAGTTATTAATCTCAAAAAGACTGCAATATGTAGAAATATACTTCGATATTCAACAAAGGGCTTGAAGAGAGCAAGATCTTGAATTGGAGCAGGCAAGGCAAGGCAAGGCAAGGCAAGGCAAGGCAGTTGAATAGGAGTGAAAATAGTGATCAACATTAATCAAGTCACCTCTTGATAAAGAGGTGTCTCAAAGAAAAAAGCACTTAGCAGATTTCATGCTTCTCCAGGACTGTAGAAAAAGGAGATGGAGGAACTATATGAAGACTGACTAGTGAAAATAATTGTTTGCTGTTGTATACAATGTGCTGTTTCCAGATTCACAGCTCTTTCTGCAAAGTTCATTCTCTTTAAAATAATATTCCTAATACAAATTAAACATTTCTTATAGTGAGTAAAAGGTGATTTCGGTTAACATARTAATAACCATTGCCTGAGCTGAAAATCAGTTAATTCCTTCCTTTGAGGAAACAACTTCAAATGACTGCTCAAGCTCACCAAAATGATGAAGTAATGTTTAAGAGAAGTGAGGATCTTTCATGTCAGTAAGCACTTGGGCTAACAGGTCATTTATGTATGTGTTATCTCTGCTAATTTTTGGCAAATTTGCAATTTGAAGCAAAATATCATCAACATTAATCTGATACAATGCAGAGCTCTATATTCAAATTGCATATACACCTCTATGGACTTCTTCTTATAATGGACTAATTTACAATTTTAGGCAGCATTGACTAATTCTGACTTAAATTGGAGAAAGAATTTAGTGATGCATGGTTTGCTTACAGGAAAAAGTAAAAGCAAACTAGCAACTGCTAAAGAATTTGTAGCTCCAGGATATTATTTTCCATCAACAGATGTCTAAAATCATACATAATCCTCAGTGTCAACAGAGTACCAAAGAACATGACATGGAAAACACAAAACTTATTAATATTTTTAATTATCCTTCTCAGGCAAACATCCTTGAATGTTAGCTTTCTTCAGAAAACCAAAAGATATATCATCTTGTTTTTGAACAAAAAGAAAGATCAAGTAAAGGATGAGAAATAATAATAATAATAAAAGTATAAAAATGTGCTTGGAATATTTTAAAAAAATGGATAGAACACTGTAAGGTTTGTGATGATATATATAAAACACATTCATATCCAACATATTCCATCATGTACAGTAAATTGTTTAAAATAATACTATTTTAAAATAATTGTTTGCATTTCTTTATTTCCATTTCTCACTTTATTGAAATGTCAGGAGTTTTTTAAAGTGACAACCTTTTATAGCAATTTTGCCTTTCAGGTTATTTTGATGTATCAAAAAAGGAACTACAAAACAGGGTTCCCTTAGCCAGGCCAGGTATTTTTTTTTCCCTTTCTTCTAGCTGCTTCCACTACCTTACTGAAAGAGAGAAAATATGTCTTTTTGATCTTAAATATTATTTCCCAGAAACTTCATTGTAGAGAATGTGTGTCCCTTTCATGTGCTTATCAGTCTAAACTAATTTTATACAAGTGAACTCATACCAATCTACCATGCTGAGAACCCACAATAACCCTGCACTCATTGAAACATTTTGTAACGTCCTTAAAATAAGGAAGGGATCAAAAAACAAAGATAAGCAATGAAAATAGAACTTTCGTGTGAGAAGGGGTCGCTTTCTGTCAGTGTCATCCATTTGTTGATCTATGCAAGTTCTGAGGATAAAAGAGGACCTTGAAATTCATTTATTTGGCGTTTATTGATATGGAGACCCTAATTTTGTTTTTGGATCTGTCCGTACTGCTGTTGCCTGACAGTGCAAATGACCAGGTAACCATACAAGCAGCGCGATCTCAGTGGTTTCAGAGAATATGTTCTAATACCATTAGGGATACTCCACAGAGTGTGAATTGAAGATCAACAACTAAAAGACACAGAAAATACTGTCTTTATGGATTCCATGTGTTTGATAGCATCCTCAGTTTCTGCTTTGCTGCTGCTTTTCCATTCCCACAGTGTATTGCTTTCTTTGTCTAGATTTTTGTTCAAATTTCAGGCATTCTTAATATACTTTGCTGGTAATAGTTTTGTTCTCCATCTTATGTATTTTATTTTTCTTCTCTTTTTCAATTGCCCTTGAATGCACAAAATCTTGTTCTCTTTTTAGTAATCTCAGGTTACAGCAGAAAGTGTTCTGTTGTAAATGTAACTTTTATTATTGAGTTACAAAGATCAAATAAAAAAGAAAATAATAGACATTGCTGCTGTCAAGGAAACAAATTGTGACCATTTTTTGATTTTATTAAAAATAGGGACTGGGGAAAAATTCTAAAATACTCATAAAATGCAAAAGCCCGTCCCCCCACCCCCCACCCCCAAACAAACAAACTTGCATGCTACTAAGGAAACAGAAATGGAACCAGTGCTGGTTTCATACTTTATGTTGCAATAATAATGCTTTTACTTACATTATGAAGAAAAAATAAGTTTGACTGTAAAAGCCAGTCCTATAGTTCAATGCACATTATATAGTTTATATAGTCTCATGACAAGTAGTCTCCAAGGATGTTGCATGCAACTGGTAAATTGCAAACATTGTGAAGTAAGTATTGTTAGATTATTTTACTCTTATACTCCCCTGGGCCTCCCAGTCAAGGGATCCAAAAATGGAATAAATTTCACACTAGTTGTACAGAAACACAAGGACAGACAGGTAGAGAATCAAAAATCCAATTGACTTGCCCTTCCCTTGTCTAATCAACAGACAAAATCACTTTTTCATCATCTTTAGAGAATACTTCCTCAGAACAAAAGTGGACAGTTTAAGTTTAAAATTTTCTACTTTCAGGTGCATACCCAAAATAGCCTAAATAATACATTATAATCTGAAGAGCAATTTCAGAACATGAATCTGAACAGCAATTCTGGGTTGAGTTAATAGGGTATCCAGGCAGCTTGTACATATTTCCCCTAATTGTTTTACTATGAAACAGATTTTTTCTCCTCCAACATGGAGATCAGTCAACAATAGATGTTCTCAAGAGCAGGGACATAAGGCATCCTTTGCAGCCGCACTGTCTCAGCATCATTGATCATTCATTAGGAATAGACTTGAAACTGGGAAGAAGTAGTTGTTAGTCTGTGTTTGCATTACTCCAGGACAGGTATCTCATACTGACCAAAGTCTGCTTATGTTCCGTGTAGCTTTCCCCCCCCCCCCCATTTCACATAGAAATACTGAACGGATAACATACTAAAGATATGTGAATGGTCCTAGGGTATCAGAATGGTAACTGTTGACTGAAGAGTGGCTATAATCCATTCTGTTTGAAGAGAGATCATCCACAGCTTGTTTACCATAGCAAGGGTCTATTTAATGCAATGTGCATGAGATTCTGGCTCTGAACACCAGAATTGCTCTTTCACCCAACCTGTCTATCAGCAGCCCCATAGGACCGTAGGATCAGGCCCCTAGGATCAGGCAAGCTTTTTGCTTTTTTAACTAACTAGTTGCCGATCTAGTGATCTTTGTTCATTTTGTTAAATGTATATCATTTAGCTATTAGAACCCAACCACTGTATTGAAGCAACAGAGAAAAAGCTTGACTTAATATTCACCAGCCTATTTCACAGGTTAACAAGCAAAAGCAACAGCTGTGCTTTTCTCTGTCTTCACATATAAGAAATATTTTGCAAGCTTTTCTAACATTGGTGTTTCAACTGCTATGACATATACTCATGCCATTTACACCAGTGTTTACTGTATGTCTATATTGTGTTCACATCCAATATGAAAAAATCAAATACATTTAGAAATTTCAGGTGTTTAAGAAACTGTAAAGGGCTTTTCCTTCACTTTATCTTATCAGATAGATACTGAATAGCATGTGCTGTTTCTTTCTAATAGTCTGTTTTATCAAATAAGCTAAGCAACAACAATTTCACCATAAAAATGCTGATTTGCTCATGAGAGGAAGTTCTAAAATCCTTTGCTACTTTTACTTTGTCTTTTTGAACTGAGTGCCTAAAGCAAGGTGTTTAATTGGCATTAGTGTAGAGCAGTATTTATTTTTTAAAAAAGACTCTCTACTTCACAAAGCATTAAAAACAAAAAAGGGATTCAAAGTAAGTAAGAAATCAAATTTAGACAGAATTACAAAAACCTTATCACAGTGCATGACAAGAAAGGCTTAAAGAAATCTGTTAGTGAGGTGTGCCAAAACCCAAGAATGGTTAGCAGCACAGACAGGGAAAAAAAAAAATCATCTAGGCTGATTTTCAGTGTCAACCAGAAATCCTGCCCATTAATCTCCAACCTCTACATCAAGTCCTTGATGTTCATTTAACAAGGTGTACTTAGTCTAGAAGTTGTGAAGACAGCATTGAAAGTTCCTTGAAAGATTGTTCTGACTTTAGTGTGAGCAGCAYAGTTAAATTTTAAAAGAAACTCATCCTTTAGACTGTCTAGTCCTTAGACCTTTGTCAGYCAGGTCCAGATTGCAAAACTTTGATTCTGACAAGGTTGCTTTTATTTTAACATAACATCTAGTGACTGCATTCTACAGAAAGTGTCTAATTTTACATCTCTGCTGTGCCTAAGACTGCAACAGGAATGTGGTAGTGAGTGAAGTTTTGCASGTACATAATAGAATCTGGGGTATATCCATTGCTTTTTTCATCAGGCAGATTTATGCTGTATGTCAGACACTTAAAATCTGTTTGTAACTCAAGACCTTGCACTGAATTTTATTTATTTTAGAGCTTTGCAAACAAAATGGAATCATTTAATTTTAACTGTTGTAAAACTATTTACACGTTTGTGTGAAAATCACAAAGTCTGCTTAGTACCCTCATGATGTCCCTGATACTTTGGTAAAATATCTTCAGTGTGGACTCTCCTCCTCTGGCTCATTATTCAGCACCTGGAACATTCTTTGTAGGATGTTGTACAGTTAAAGTATTGGAAAATCTGGTCTTTGAAATAAACATTTCTTATCAGATATCAGGTATCCTGCATAGTTTACAATGACCAGGATGAAAAAAAAAATTTTTTTTCTATTACATAGGAGAGACTGGTATAACTGTAGTGGAGAAAAAAGAAATTTGATAATCCTTTGTAAACACAACATTTTATATAGAGAGATGAAGAGGGAGAAGCAAGGTGCCTAGAAGGCAAACCGATGGTGTAGGAAGGACTCTATCTTCCTGTTTCACACACAAGGCAGATTTATTCTTAAACACAGGCTGCTCCTGTCTGTTTATGTCCATTCAGATTCAGGAAAGTATGCAGCTTTTTTGTTGGTTCAGTATAAGATACATAATACAAAAGGAATCAGAACAGTGGAGGACTCAGTCTSCATTTCAACATGCCTCTCACACTGCCACACTGCCTTTGAAACAYGGACAGGGAAAAAAGCAAAAATGGCACAAATTGTACAAAAATATAAGCTTGAAGACCCCTGCTAAGGTTTAGTGTAAATAACACCTATGAGTAAAGGAAAACAAAAAGGAAGGCCGTTTTTTTAGATATTGATATCAACTGGCTTTTAGAGATCTGAAATGTAGCCTCTAACAATAGTCATGATAGGCAGGGATCTTCGTGTTCAAAGGAGTCATATGATCTGTAAACTCTTCAAACACTTTCTAAGAACTACTACAGGTGATCTATGAAATTGTGTGGTATCAGAAACATGAAAGCTGGACTTATATGGTCAAAAAAAAAAAAAACTTGGCCAGTTGTACCAATTCCATCACCATTAATATATTTTGTTTGGAATTCTTTTTCATTCTACAAATAAAAATACATATATATATATCTCAAAAACTATACAAAAACAAGCAAATATTGTCACATGCATTTCATAGTTTGAAAGCCCCAGGTTAGAGGAGAACAATGCAAATTGTCTCACCTTTAATAATTTATTCTGTTATTAACACTTATACAGAGCTTCTTTCAAAAAGTCTTTTATTCTTTATTATTATTATTATTATTATTATTATTATTATTAGGTAGCCTCCTTTATAGTGACATTACGGGAAACATTTTTAAAACAATAGGAAGTTTTTTTTCTGAAGACAAATGAGCACACTGATATAAATAAAATTCACAGCTGGTATATACAGACATAGTTACAAGAAGTTTGATGAAGCTGTGCTAACTCCCATTCTCTGAAGGCCTGTAACATAACTGTTGATGCTAGCTGGAATATATGACCAAAAAACAACAACAACAGCAACAACAACAACAAAAACCCCACAACCCTGAAGAGACATAGATTATTAAAAAACTAAACAAACCAAAAAAATATATCCCCTCCATGGTTTTAGGAAAGCCAAAGCACAGAAACATGCTCAGCAGTCACATAACAAAAGGTACAGAGAAATGGGATTGGAACCCAACTGAAGAGTAATCTTAATCTTACCAATTCTTCAAAGARCTGTGTTCGTTCTTTGAAAGCAGCTGATGCCATATTATGCACAGCAGTATTCTGACAGGAGCTGACTCAATGAGGAGCAATGCATATTGCTACTATAATGCTCATCAGATCTAATCTGATGTAATGAATGGCTTCCAATGACTCAAGGTTTGTTTGTTTGTTTTTCAAAAACATTACTATAATCTGTCTTCATTTCACTAATATAATTGTAACTGTTCTTTTTCCTTTGCAGTTTCTCTTGTTTAATTTTCTCCTAGTCTCATTGGTTAACGAATCTTGATTTATGATTTTAAATTCCTGGAGTTATGGTATTGTATTTCATAGAGTAAAGTGTCCCCATACTACTTCCTATTTTTCTTTAAATACTATTTTTCATTTATTTATTTGCTATTTTTGATCCCAGAAAGGAAAATTGAAAAAAAAACACTAAAAAATAYTATCATTAGTCATATTTCATTGCACCTTCATTTTCTTCTCAAATATAAACTTATTCATTTATCCTTTGATCTTCTATTTATTCTACTGATTAAAAAAACAAAAACAACAACAACAACAACAAAAAAAACATGCACTTCAATGGCCTAACCAGGTGATTCTGGGGACTCTCTTGAAACAAGCTGAAGCTGATTTCCAAACAGCCCAGCTCTGACAGCTCGATGAATGCACATTGTTTAAATCTGTTCTCCCAGAATTTGATAGCCAAGGTTTCTGTAACACTGAAAACCCTGCTATTAATGATGAAATCTTCAGACATTTTGACCTCAGACATATAGATACACCTTGCAGCTCTCTACCCACAGGGGTAAAACTTATTCCAGGGCAAAGAAAGTATAACCGTCCCTCAGAAATCCYGTGATGCTAACTCCATATTTTATTCTTTTTCTTCAGCCTTCAATCTATTCTTTTTTTCTATTCCTCAATCTCTCTTCATTTATTCCACCACAATATATTGCAGACAACAGTGCTTTAGTATGATAAAGCTACCTCTAAACTAGAAAAATAACCCAGTGGAGTTTCCCAGGTACTGAAACACAGATTTGTATATTCATAAACTCTTCCCTGGTACTCTTTTGTCCCATGCCAACCAGCAGTCTCCCATGCAGTTCTTAAACATGGTTCAAGAACCAGTGTTCTCGAGGGACCATTGCCAAAAAGTTGTTTGTGTATGACCATCCTCTTCTGGAAGTTAAGTTTATTATCACAGATGCAATCTGATCTATATCAGTTAGCTTCAGTGGCCATAAATTTTCTTAGGCATGCATAGAATAACAGTAAAGACATAACCTTAATGTCCTCAAGAAACATCGCTGTCATTTGAGAGAAGAAATTACCCTCTTTTTCCAAATCCTTTTAACAGTTTCTTTTGGGAAAGTTCAACATTTCCGTGCACATTATTCTTTGGTGCTATAATAACGTTACTTACTTCTATTACAATGTATGTGAAAGCCTTAGTTCAGAATGGGAGACAATAGGCTTTCAAATCTCTATGCACTCTGCAATAACTCCTGTTCTGCCAAAGGTCAGATTCTATCTTTTTCTTTTTARTAAACCACAGTAAATTAACCTTTTCTACCAAGCTTCTGTAATAGCAGCAGGATCCTCTCAAAGGCCTGTTCTTAGTTTTTCATTGTTCAGTCCACATACRTGGCAGGTTAATGCTTTCCCCTTACTGTATTCTGCAGCAGAAAGACTGAAGAGTTGTGAAGCAGGACTAATTTCACTGACTACTAGACCAGTCAAGGTCCTCACCCATTGAACTGCCTTCTTTTTCATAGAAACAGAGAAAGGAACGTATATAAATATTTTGAACAGCTACTTCCAGTTGTGACTCAAAAACATTAAGGCGATTCTTGCAGTAAAAAATTAGCCATATCTGAATGTCACATTTACTATAAAGCTTCCTCTGGCTTGTGTGGTCCAGTCATCCAATCTTTGCTTGATATAACCAGAGCTTATGCATTGTGATCCTTCAAGAAGTGCCTTTGAAATTATCCTCAACTGACAGTTTCTGAAATTGTTAGTGATTTGCTCCTCTATACATTTGCTCATTGGCATCTTTGCAGGAACTATGTTCCTGTATTATTTCCATGTTCTTTGATCAAAGAGACATTAATCAGCCTTCTGACAGAATAAGAATAGAATAATGAAAACTTAACGCCTAAACAGGTTTGCCTTTATTGGCCTTATAATTGCTTCCTTCCCTCTTTGTGACCACTCATGGACATGCTATAATGGTCTGCACCATTTGTAAGACTGCCATGCCATCTTTTGAAGCAGAGCAACAAGCGCTGCCCATTTTATATGTAACCTCTGCTACCCTGAATAGGAGTCCAGTATCTCAGAAGAGCCAGAATGACTGAAGTGATTTGTGACCACTGATTACTGAAGCAGATGAAGGAATATCAGAAGTTTCTCCTGGGAGAGTTTAAAAGTAAATACAATTATTCTCACTTTCCTCAAACCCTAAATTTGTATACAGAAAACACAACTGTTCATCATGTCTCCAGTAGGATTGAACATCACAGACCTCACAGATCTTTGCTATGTTTTTAAGAGTAAAAGAGAGAGTGTAAAATGTCTCCAAGCCAGAGGCTAAGAGACTTTTGTCCACCCTTAGTTTCACTGTATGTGCTCACTCTATAGGAGCATAACATGCTGTCGTTTCGTGGTAAAGAACTAAAATCAAAATGTTTTAGGATTCCAGTCACCATCCCAGTAGTGATATTTTGTACCATGTGAACTTTGGATGACACMTTTTGGGTAAATATTGACACCTGTGGACCAGTTTTTAAAATTCCTGTAGACAGCAGGGCAAGTTCTTTCACCCTTGTGTGATTCCAGTGGCACTCCCTTACCCCTAACCACAGTAGTCCAACAGTGAAAGTAGGTACTTATTTAAAACTGGTGGCATCTTTTTTCTTTATTTACTTATTTTTGCTTGGGATGTATGCACACAGAGTGAAATGTGTTCATATCACTATAAATTCAATATGCATGGATCAATGAAATTACAATTCTGACAGTATTGCTTCTTTTTCTTTTCTGTTGAATACGCTACTTGTCAYAGCCAGAGTTATCTCATCAGACCTCTCCTGGTTAACTGAGAACAAGTTCTCCTTTACAGATGCATTTACACAAATAAGTTGGTGGGTTAGGGTTTTTTTTAGTAAAAACAAAGCAAAATCGGATACTTCAGACATAAGTCCTGAAACATATAAATATCCACCAGAAAGACAAGATATGTATCATCCTAACATGTAGTTATTTGGATTATGAAGTATTATTATAATTGGTTTAGATTTACTCATGCTGTTTGCTGTGCCCAAGAAAATAGTCCCAAAATAATCCTCTTAATTAAGTGGGATTCTGTGAGCAATGCACTATTGAGAGAGGGAAAGGAATTTTGATTTTTTTTTTCTTCCACTTTTGCCAAAGCCTATTTCTAACATCACAACCTCATTCTCTACCATCAGAGGCTTCGCTGCAGTAGGATCAGTCAGCACTACTGGGCTACTGTTTCCTTCCTGTGAACAGTGGAAAGAAATTCTAAGGAGTTTCCTCACTGTTAAACAAAGAATGAAATAGAACATGCCGTGGAAAGAAGAAATGGAGGTACAACTATGACTGCCAACCAAAAACCAGTCCCTTTTTGGTTTTCATACCTCRTTCTTCAGAGTCTTTCAGGCTAAATTGATTCCTCTGTAAAAAACGGTTTCTACAAAGACTAAAACTGCTACTATACCCCAGTCTACACAAACTAGTGACATCCCAGCACCTCTCATCTAAAGCTATTGCTTTTATATTTCTGTTCCCTGATGACTGCTACAGCCCCACCACGGAAAGCTAGGTGTTGTATGGAGTAAAAATCAAACTGAGATAAAGGGTTGCCATGGAGCTTGAATAACACTATGCAGTGCAGGTTTTCTTGATAACTTAGTACCAGCTCTTTTAATCACATGAAAACTTGGAAATGTTCCTGATCCATGCAATAATGTCTACCTATATGGGTTATTCCCTGGAAGGAAGAGGTACCTAGAATTTGTCTCCCTAATTAGGATTCACTCAGCAGTTGCAAAACAGTTGCCGGCTTCCATGACCTTTCTTCAATCAACCTTGTTAGGACTTGCAACCAATACCATATATTGCTTTATTTAGCTTACAGGCATGAATGAATCTTAATGAAATTTTGCCATTGGGAAGCACCTAAGGAGTTCACATTTCAGCTCAAAACTGCATAATAGCCATTGTGCTTTGTCTCATTGTTGACCCTGTGAAATATACTTGATTTTATCTATTCAAATGCTTAAAAAAAAATGCAAATTCACCAAGAGCTTTTTTATCTCTCATTTTCTAGCAGCCTGTCAGCCCTTGCAGTCACAGGCTTCTCTGGACTTCTCAAGCAGAGAATAGTTTCTTTTAAGTACCAAATGTATCCAAAATTATATGATTAATTGTTGCCCATTTCTGCACTTCCTCTCTTTGCATTTCGGAGTTGAACTTTATTACAGCTATTAAACTCAAATGTATTTTTCATCCATAGGTTTTGAAGAAGAAACCCAAAAGTACCATGCAATTTTTAGGTGTTAATTGGTCCCTCTGCGTTTTCTGTTTTATGACTGGCATGAGCTCTCTTTCCTTTGTTCTCTATACCCATCCAACTATTCAGTTGGTAATACGAGTGTCAGTAAAGGACAAAGCAGAAGTTTTGGTCTAGCAGTGTTTCCCAGCAAATGAGTGAGTCTAATTTAGACTTGTTCTCTCATGTCTATAAAAGAGCTGGACAAGATAAAACAAGTATTGCCTGGCTCAGCTAATTCTGACATTTGCCACAAACTTCCTGTGCACTCCRAATAGTACACAGGTATGGTAAATGGCACCTTAGCAGCACAGGTTGACAGTAGCAGCACAGAGTAGCTTTGGTCAAATGCTGAAGACAGCTTAATTGACGTATAGAAGTTTGAAACTAACTATTTCAGCACTGTCACTGACTGATCCAAATAATCATGATCTCAAACATACCCACTTGAGCAATCACATTTGACTTTCTAGTGATCTACCAGACATGAGGAAACTAACAATATTAAAGCAAAATAAGTCTTGCATTGACTAAATCAGTTACTCTTCAAGACAGAAAGCACATTTGGTGGAAAGCTAACGCTAATGAAATCGGTTCCTTTATTATCACAGCATAATACAATGCATCAATAAAACAATGCATCTGTACATTGTCTCAGCACCATCAGAGTAGTCTCGTCTCCCACATTGATTTTGATGGGAGCCCACCTCTGCCATGAAGGAGGCAGACAGAAGGATACAGAATTTTTTTTTTTTTTTTAGTCTGCTCAACAACCATCTAAGCTGTGTTGTTTGTGAAACAGAACAGAAAACTTTTTTGTTTGTTTGTTTGTTTGTTTGCTTGTATTTGCCCTGCCATCACAGAATCACAGAATGGTTGAGGTTGGAAAGGACCTCTGGAGATCATCTAGTCCAAGCTCCCTGCTCAGACAAAGCCACCTGGAGCAGACTGCCCAGGATCTGTCCAGCAGTCTGTCCAGACAGCTTTTGAATCTCTCCAAGGATAAAGACTCCACAGCCTCTCTGGGCAACCTCTTCCAGAGCTCTGTTTCCCTCAGAGTAAAGAGTTTTTCCTTCGGCTCGGACGGACCTTCCTGTGTTTCCACTGGGGCCCGTTGCCTTTCATCCTGTCACTGGGCACCACTGACAAGAGTCTGTCCCTGTCCTCTGGACACCCTCTCTGCAACTATTGAAGAGCATTGAAAAGATCCCCCCTCAGCCCTCTCTTCTCCAGGCTGAACAAGCTCTCTTAGCCTTTCCTCAGCTGGCACATGCTCCAGTCCTCGGATCAGCTCCGAGGCCCTTCATTGGACTCGTTCCCCAAGCTCCATATGTCTATCATCCTAGGAAGCAGCACTATAGCTGTGGCCTCTGCAGGGCTTAGTAGAGGGTAAGGAGCACCTCCCTCATCCTGCTGGCAATGCTCTTGCTCATGCTGCCCAGGAGACCTTTGGCCTTCTTGGCCACAAGGGCACATTGTTGCTCACAGCCAACTGGTGGTGCATCAGCACCCCCAGCTCCTTTTCCGCAGAGCCACTTCCCAGCAGCTCAGCCCTCAGCCTGGACTCGTGCAGGCGCTTATTCCTCCCTAGGTGCAGCACTCTGCACTTCCCTTGATGGAACTCCATGAGGGAGGTTTCCCTCTGCTCCTCTCTCCAGCCTGCCAAGGTCCCTCTGAATGGCAGCACAGCCCTCTGGTGTATGAGACACTGCTCCCAGTTTGGGGATCATCAGCAAACTGGCTGAGGGGCTCTGTCCCTGCATGCAGATCATTGATACCTCAGTGGAACTGGGCTGCACTCTGTATTGATCCCCAGGGGACACTGCTAGCTCTAGGCCTCCAACYAGACTTTGCACCACTGGGCACAACCCGCTGAGCTCTGCCATGCAGCCAACTTTCAGTCCACCTCACTGTGTGCTCATCTGAGCCCTACTTCATCAGCTTGCCTGCGAGGATGTTATGGGAGACATCAACATCACTAAATTAGCAAATCTCTGATACTCTTTCAATAAGATACAGCTTCTGAGAATGACAGAATGTCTACTGAAATGCTGAAGTCCAAATGAGAAATACTGTTTCCTACCTTTCTTTCCAGTCTAACGAACAGTAAAAGTGCTTCAAGAACAAAAAGGGAAATATACCCTTTATGAAAAGCTCTGGAGCATCTCTCTTCTAGCTATGCTTAATGCTGTATTATGTGTCTTTTTCTCACTGCCAAAGCGACTTCTGAGAACCAGCTGTGTCTTAGTACCTGATTGCAGAGACAATGACATGATACTAACAGACAGACAAATTCAGCAAAAATGCAGTAAAACTACAGTCTGCTGTAACTTTGCTATGGGATGAAAGGATTGGCATTGCTGTCTGCCAAGCAGGTCTGATTCTCTGCAAGCTGAACTATCCTAACCATACTGTTTCATCCTCTGCTTTCATGGTGGGATGGAAGGACAAATAATAGGGAACAGACCTATGGCAGATGAGTTTATTTTTAGAAATGGAGTCACGGAGGCTGTTGACTTTCACATTTTCTGTTCACAGAAATGTTGCTTTTTCAGTCCTTAATGACTATATATGTACACACACACACACACACACACACACATATACATATACATATACATATATATACACACACATATATATGTGTGTATCAGAGTGATGTTTGCCTTAGAAAAGATCCAGATCAAAGCCATCATTTTTGAACTCCTGCTGGTTTTGCTTTTGCTGACTATCAGGAAAATACTGTACATTCAGTAAAAGACCTTGAGGAATTCTCTCCAGAAGCATCCAAAAAGTTTGATCTTTCTATCAGTTACCAGAGACAAGGAATTGTTTTTCAATCCATTCCCAGTTAGTCTGTTAGCCTTCCATTTGTTGCCATTGATGGAACTAATGTTAAAATGACTAACTAAGCTTTAACTGATTATCAGATCTCTTTCTACATCTTTCCTTGTCCATCTGCAAAATCATATCTGGAGTAAATTAGGAAACCAGGACTCTACGGAGTATTGCTGGCTCCTGTGATTTCTATTCTCACTTATGGATTCCAACCTTGGGCTCATGGACAATCCTGTCAGCTGTAGCTAATAACACTTCTGTCTAGCTGCTGGAGCCTCCACGCGAACTAGTGTAATAACAGCATAACAAATGTTGACCACCACAATGACGTTCCTAACACAAAATATCTCCTGGCAAGGTCTACCTGTGCTGATCTGGATTTATAGTCTAGGGAGGACTCCGAGATGCCTAAACAGATCTTTTAAAGCCAGCTTGCCTGTGGCAGAGGACCAGCTAGAGGTGATTAAGGAAATTCTGAAATTCTTCCTAAAGTTTGTGAGATTAACATCAATAATGATCAGAAAGAGACTTTTTCATTGAGCATCCAGAGGCGAATCCGTTACAGTGCTGCCACAGATTTTGAAATAAATCACCTAGACAAGCTGGATGCCAGAAGGAAGAAAACAAACAAACAAAAAATGCTACCATCTTTCAGATATCAGACTTTCATCTCTTCAACTTACAATGTTTTTTTTATCACAAATCCATGTGTCTTAAATCCATAGACAGGCAATAGAAAAATAAATGATTATGTTACATGTAATAAAGAGTCATCGCAACTATGATCACAGATGTGTCCGCAAGTCATCCAAGTTCTTTTGCTTTTAAGTCTAATACTGTTAGGCATCACACCTGTGAAATGGGAAAAGTGGCRCTGATTCCTTTTGAAAAGTTCTTTGATATCTGGAGAGGGAATTGCATCAAAAGAAAAGTGCTGGATATTACTGCTGAAGTCTTTGAAGAAAAAATGAAACTGGAAAAGAAAGTCCTCTTGGCCTTTCACTTTATTTCTAGGATTCATCTGATTCAGAATTTTTAAATGTAACTGTTTTGATCCCAGTCGTACATCACTTAACCAAGCTCCAAAGAGCAATAAGAAAGAAAAAGAATTCCTTCTTTAAGTCCTATAATCCTATCTCTACAGCACTTAAGCACAGTACAGCAGCTATGCATTAGTGTAGCAATGGCAGCAGTGGCTTACTATCCAGAGCCAAAGTCATGTTGCCAGATGCTTTTGTGGAAAATAACTGAACAACATACTTGATAAACACCATTCTGATGGAGATTTCTTAGCGGACTAGAATCATTAGCGTACTACTCTGCTCATTTCTATGACATTGTTCTTGTGATAACTGGGAAAAATGACCACGGAAAAAGCATTCTTCARTTGTATTCTGTGTACCATGCACTTCTGCTGTTTTGTATTCTCCTTGGCCTAGCTCAACATTTTTTTGAGGGTAGTCACCTATGTGAGAGGCCTCTGTCAGCTTCAACCGACAGTATGGTGTTTCACTGAGGAAAAGGACATTGATAAGGATTAAATAAAAAAATGTAAGGAAACACACCAGTATGGGGGAAGGGGAAAAACAGTATTATAGATATGATCAACTATATAATTGATCCGTATGTTTGCCGGGAAACTGGGAACAGGAAAGTATTTACCAGAACAGCTGAGATGTATCCAGTGAAGCTCCCATATTTAAGTTTCTTCCGGAGATTTTTACGTGGAGCGAATTAAGATCCAATTTTTAAAAAGAAGTATAAAAATAGTAAAGCAAATTGCCTTCCCCTGTAAGGCAYGTGATCAAACAAAGACATTTTCAAAGACTTTAAAAATATTTTCTGTAATAGTTTAMAGGATGCATTTTTAACTCTAATGAACTTAAAAAAATCCAGATATCCTTAGAGCATGCAGGGAGAGAGAAGCTACTTGCAGATATTATCATCATGTTTTTGAAAGGCAGCTGAAATCCATTTTTCTTGATGCCCATCTGTGTCTTCTTTGACATTATTTTTACAAATTACTTCCCTCTTCCTTGAATAGTGTGTTTCTCTCTGTCATATATCTTCCATTGCTATTTATATCTATGTAAGTCTAAATATAGAAAGAACATGCCTTTCAAAATGTTACCAAATTAAAATATAAAAGCAGATGGCAAATGCCCACAGAAGGTATAGCAGAATAGATAATGAATCCAATAAACGATTTTAGGAAAAGAATGAGACAGGTTGCAAAGTTCATATCTACAGCAGAAATCCTTCACAACTTCATGATGGACCAGTAAAAATGGTATTATGTTTGGACCTATTTTTGGTCTTCATAAATTAAATAATAATCTCTATCATATTCTTTCAATTCCTTTTTCAATCTTTGAATCCTTCAATTTTTCCTGTTTCCAGGTGCTACAGAGAAAATTTTATTAAGAAATAAAGGGAGCTTAGTTTGGAGATTTTTTTGTTTTTAAGTTAAAAAAAGTTTGTATTCTACTAACACTGAGTCACATCATTATTACAACCAATTTTTGGCTTGCTTCTGATGGCTGAAAATATCTAGCTTTGTGCTTCACAATGCATGAAAAACTACCCATTCATATCCCATTCTGGCTGATTGTTGCAAAATTTACTCAGTCTTTCAAGCCAGCTAATTTTCTATTTTGTGGACAGTTCTGAAAACACAGCACACCAAAATATACTGCTCAAAATTTACTTTTTAAAATGCTTCTAAGCAACTTTTTTTTTAACTAAGTTTAGTTGTTGCCACAACTATTACAGTTAGCTATCTATGACATTTCTACAGCAATTTTTATATAAACTGAGGTGAGAGTAAATGCAGGAAGATTACAAGCCCCAACAGCACCTTCTTTTCATACTAACTAAAATTTATTTTATATGGCAAGAAATTGAAACTCTGGCTTTCCAACACAAGTAGAGATAGTCTCTGTATTCTTTGCCTACTTGTCTTAAACAGTTACTTTCCCAATAAAATCTAGAAAGTGGCAAAGACTATAAGATTTTTAATATGCTATTCAATTTGTTTAATCAACATGTGTCTCCAGACACCCCTTATAGACCATTTTTTTGTATGGATTTCATCAGTCCATTTTTCATAGCAGGTTCTGGTTCCCACCAGTTTTGGTAGGTGGGTGGTGAAAGCTATTGCAAGGGTGGGATGTTCTTTCCCTCAGGTGAAAGCCATTAGAATGGAGGGGGACAGAAACAGGACTTGCTCTATGATTCTTAAAGAATACACATAGCTGGGTTTTTGTTTGTTTGTTTGTTTTTGTTTTTGTTTTTTGTTTTTTTTCCTAAGATGGTTAATTTTATACAGACAGAATTACTAAAAAACTAATATCTATATATCTACACAGATATCTATCTGTTTCAGAAACGTTGTGTTCGCATGCCAAAACCAAGAGTGGGCTTCAGACAGTTTCAATGAAAAATTAACTATAATTTTCAGTGATGAAGAGAGTGCTCTGCTTTCCTCAAGAATTGTGGATAATCCTCCACTCAAATCATGAGAACTTAGAAGACCCTTTTTTTGGGGGGGAGAGGAGGAGATTAATGATATTTTGAACTTATATACCAATTCAATTTCCACATATTTGTGCCATAAGCACACACTAACACAGACTGATTTGAACTCCCAAGTATTTGTTTTGGTCGAGAACTTAAAGTAATACAGGCCAAATACCGTGATTAGAGATTACATTTCATATCCTCACAAAGTAGAAATTGGTGGAAACGTGACGACTTCAAAAGGAGATGTAGTCAGATAAAAAATTGCCCCCTAAGTAGCTGAATTACCTATTTATTGTCTAATAGGTTAACCATATTTTTACAAGTTGATAAAGACAGAGATTTAGCATGCAAACACCTGTAATGTTAGCATTGTTTTAACTAGCATATATACATTTTCTTTTTAAGGTTACTTTAGCTGTACACAAAAATTCAAAATAAGAATAATATGCTGATCATATAGACAGATGTGCATAGACATGATAGGCGCACAACAGATTTGACTGCTTCATTATTATGCAAATGAAAAAGATAAGCTTAAAGAGTTATTTTAATAAGTTTTTTTTCTTCTAGCTGTCATGGCATAATTAAATATATTAGTTGAAACAAATAACAAGAATGGGTGGTATTCCATTTAAAATAAGCCACTGTTTCCTATACTACCACTTCTTGCCGGAAACAGATGCAAATCAGACAGTACAGTTTAGATTTATTAATTAAGATTAAACAAATACAAATTTCAGGGGCTGTCATGAAAAAAGCTTTTGTGAAACCTTCACTCTATTTGTACGTAACTTCTCTTTGCARTGCAGTTTGAATCTTCATCAATTTTTATAATAGTGGGTGAAATGAAAGAAAGATCCATGGGTTGGTGGTGGCCACTGTTCTGGGTCCTGTTCCACACTTTCACGGGCAGACTGTGTGACCCTCAGCAGGTCACTTCTGACCAGATTTTTAAGCGGTATTTTAGGTGTCTGCAAATGAAGATAGATACTTAACAAACTTTCAGAAATGGGCAGCCAASTTCCACCCAATTTAATGTATGTTGCAATATAATTGTGAAATATATTGCCTTCAGTTTTACATGATACAATGCCATGTGATATACTATACTATATTATTATAGTAATATTACTATATGTAATATAGTTACATCAACGCAATATAAACACTGCAGAACATACAGTCTGTCAGGTAGCTTTGTTTAATTAATACTACATTATTCTGATTAGGAACAATCCAAATATTATTATTTTTTAATTTAAAAATAAAAAATTGTGATTTTTTTGAGCAAAGTGTACTTTTATTCTTTCTTCCATTTATTTAAACCTATTATATCTTCATATTTGGAAGCACATGTTGCATATCTGAATATACACAGGTATCTTCAGTAACAGCTACATCAGTATTTTTGTAACGTTTCTTATATGACTGGAAGCTAAGAATTTTAACAGATATTCTAAATATTCTTCTGGCAGATTTTTGTTCAGGTGGATTTCTGTTAGAAATATGATTTTGTTTGTTTGTTAAAATATATTCTACAATTTTGAAAACCTATATTCCTGCATCTCTTTAGTAGATATTTCAACATATTACCAAGCAAATCTTATTATCTTACATAATTAGTTTCTTATAGCAAAATTCTCATTGGCATATACCAATTTAGCCTTATTATCAGTCAAAAAGGTGCATGTCCTTCAGCACATAAGCTGAAGATGGACTTGCGGGCCTTTTATAACTATGCAATTATTTCTTCACACTTCTAATAAAAGCACTAGAAAGCAGTAATCAAATTTAATATAACAGTAATGCGGTGCAATATAATTACAAATAAAATATTTCTACTACAAAGCTTTATTTCTGTCTCTAAGAGATGAAAGATGTGCCTTTAAGATTATTGAAAATCAGTCACTTTCCTCTAACAACAGTTTCCAACTGAGCAAGGTTGGAATTCAGTATCCAAGGAATTTGATTTGAGTAAAAGCTGCAGCTTTGGGCTTCAAGCATAATTTCAGTATGCTGCAAATACATTAATTCCCAATTAAGGTTGGAAAGCATATCAAAATGTTGCAATGCTGTTTTTAGTGCAATGATGAAGCACCAGCATCTGTTTACAGGTTTCCTTTTCATTGCAAACAAAAACCCAAGCCTAATCTATTAGGGTAGCTAAAGTTTCAGCATGGCAGAGCAGATGGACCTCTCTTTTTTCTTTTCATCGTATTTCTCATCTGTCATATGACACTTAGGTTTACAAAAATGGATATTAAATATAATCTCTTAAATCCCTATTTTCTGGTTCACTACCTAAAAGTTTCGGGGTCCACAGTTATGATCCAGATAGGAAAACTGATAAAACCTTGATTGCAAAAATGAATTTAAGATAGTTGTGGTCATAATGAATTCAGCAGTATAGCACACTTTTGTTTCTCCTATGAAATTGTTTGTTGAATAATTGTTTTTACCAATGAGATATAAATAAATATTTTGAAGAACATTTTTTTGGTAGCACCTATGATATTTGATGGGCTGGAAACATCTTTCTATGCTACTCTAACCAGAAAATTAGAATGGTTTAAAGTTCAGATGTCTCAGTCCTAAATGAGTACTGGAAACTGAGAGACAGTGAGGTACATTGACACTTGTATTGATACAAGAAAACTGTGCTAGAGTCTTGAACTGCTTCACTGCCATAAGAAATGTCAGAGCTAGGGTAGACCAGGGCACCATCTAGTCAAGTATCTCCTCCCAAGTTACAGCAGCACTGAATGCAATCAAGCTGCCACTAGCCTTTTCTTACAATGCACTCTGGACCAGATCTTCAGAAGCCCTAGTGGTGTGTTTCCACTGACCCCAATAAGCAATGGTAACTTCATGGCAGCTGAGAATCCACCCAGGACTCATAAAACCCAAAGTCCAAATTCCTGTTTGTAATGACAGAATGATACTAAAATGACCTCAGAGTGACACTCAGGCCCTGAATCATCTCAGTTGTTCTAGATCAAAAACTTTAGAGAACAATAATATCCACTTTTTAGAGGGGCCACCAAGATTTCTTTCTTTTTTTGTGTGTTCTAAGCACTGTCACAACCATATCACTTTTTTCTTTTTTTTTTGGGGGGGGGGAGGATGAATCCTGTCATCCAACTGAAAATGGATGACATTTATGCCTTAAAATGACAGTAGAAAGAATGTTACTGCTAAAATCCTAAAAATTTCCACATAAATCACCCCCCATCTTTTTTTTTTTTTCCTGCTCCAGTTAATACCAAATGGGTCACATTAAGGATTTTGCTGCCGCATTTTTGTCTAAAGGGGTGTGCAAGTGTGCACACCAACTGCAGTCTGATGCTTTTAGGAAATGAAAAATATTTAAAAGCTATTATTTGGGAATTGCAGTCTATATTGGTACTAAGATCAGTCTCCAGTCTTCCATGCAGGAAGACAAATAGATACGTGCAATGCTAGTTAAGACAAATTAGTTCTTTCCTATTTTTAGTACTTTTAATGAGTGAATGGATTCAAATTATTCAACACATTGGGCAGAGTATGTTCGTTAAACAGGGCGATGTATTCTACTAGTCCTGAATACCTCATCTGTACCAGCTCTATACTGAGGCACACTTAAGTATTTAATAATTAGTACTGTAGACTACTAATTTTCAGCTTCTGTTTTCAAGTTGCAAATGTTCCTTTGCTCCCTCTCTGAGATTCCAGAAGATAAAGAAAGCTAGTGATCAGCAAAATAATACAACTAACTTTTGTGACTTTGATAATGGGAAAAGGAATGGAATATGCAAGTGACAGTTCAGCAGAACATCAGCAAGACAGATGCAGCAGTTTAACTGAACAACAGGAACTTTGTGAAATATAGCTCATTGTGAGGATAGAGTGGTTACGGGGGGGGGAAAAAAAGAAGAACTTAAGAACTTTTAGGTCACCTGAACAACCTCAACATTTCACTGATCCTGGAAATAAAACGTCTWTTCTGACTTTCAGTCTGTTTGCACCTTTTTTTAACATAGCCTAGACTTTGCAATAAAACTTATCTGAGGAATTGGGCTTGCCAAGGACACCCAGAGATTGTGAGCAGATGAGGGACTATATACATTTGCAGATAATCATGTCCCAGTGATTCTTCCTGGAAAACTGTTCACAGGGTCAGCTTCTCATGCAATTGCCCCTCCGAAGTCTATGTAGATCCTCTGTTTTAGGTGAGTTCTCTGAATTCCTTTTTAGACAAGATGTGAAGAGGCATAAGAGATAGCTTTCCCATATTCTTTTCATCTCATAATATAGTGTAATTAAATTACCATTACAATCTAAAAAAATATAATAAACAACAGGAGATATCTTTCCCTATATACAAAAAGTTTCAAGAAGGTATTGCAAATATAAGATTCTCTGTCCATCATAAATATATGCCACTCTTCACTAATATATCCATTTAGACAGGTTTGTTAAGAGGTCCATATCTTGGGACTTAAATTTCAATTAATTCACTAGTTCTGACATAACTGTCTGAAATGTTTTAAGGCATGAAGGAAGGCTACATCAGCTATTTTCCTAATTTAAATGCTAGCAGTAGCAGATAATTCCCTGAATCCAGCTAATGAACAGCATGTAAAACAAAATCTTGTTTTGTGATTTGGGAAAGAGCAGCTTGATGACATTGCACAGAAACTGTGGTATTTAGTTTTGACTTCCTTTTCCTTGGATATAGCCTGCTTACAGGCTGTGACTGCATAGATATAAGCTAAATCCTTTGATCCAAACACTGTGTTATACACTGTGATCCAAAGACAACAGGAGTCAAATCAAAGGTCCCCAGTGGCTTCACCGGATTTTGGAACAGCAGGGCTTGATATCGAGGTTATCAAGTACAGTCTGTACTGTAATACTTTATCACAATGAGCCCATCAATCTTACGGGCAGAAAAGGACTTGTTCTTCTTGCTTCATGAAGCACTGAGTATGAACAATACTACACGTGTGTATTATGGGGAGCGTTTGCTTCCAAGAATCACACAGGATGCTGTATTTCATTATTAACCTATTAGGTACTTTGTAAAACAGCCTTCTGGTGACCTAGTGCCAAGAATTATACTATAGACTAGATGCAGACCTAGCTCATGTCAGACCATTCTTCCTTTGGACAGCCACAGAATTATTTACAGCTTTTTGTGAGACATCTAGACTTATTTCTTAAGTGTTATTGGTAAGCACAAAGGCATTTTTAAGTCTGCAAGGCTTGGAACAATAGGCATTGCAGTTCATTTATTGATTGATAGCCTTTTTTTGGTACTATAAATACTATGAATAGATTCTTTTCTTCTCAGCTTCATGCTCATAGATGAAAGTCAAATTAAAAAGCACTGCTACTAGCTGCAATAACAAGTCTCAATTCAAAGTTATGCAGTGGGTAAGAGTTATTTTTAATACTGCTTCATTCTAAGGCCTGAGACACTTATCAGACCATTAAAAAAAAAAAAAAAAAGGAAGTCAGCAAGATATGTGCAAATTAAGCATCATAAGAGAACAATAATTAACTAAGAATGCCTAAGATGAAGGGGGAAAAAAAAAATCACCTGGTGCCTTTATTACCGAATGATGTCCTGGTATTAAACCAGGAGAACATGGATATGTCTTAAAAAGGTAGATAAGCAGATAAAGATRAGTAGAAAGAGTCTGAGAAGGCTGTGAGATGCATATACTAAGCTCAACAGATAAAGGTATAAAAGGCAAATTCCCTCCTGTCCCTACCCCTTTTCTGAACAGTCATGAGTGAGCCAGGAGTGTCACAATACCAATACTTCACCACAGGGAGCATTCTTGTGATCCAAAAGTTGTGGATTTGGACAGCTCTTGGTACACACATTTCCAGTTTAAACTCATTTGCAAATATAGATACATTTTCTTGACTGTTTCTGAAAACTTTTTGGTTATTTATATTTGCTACAGCTTTTTAAAGTTTGTTTGCTCTTACAAATCATCATACCTAAAACTTTTGTACAGCTTTAAAGATCAGACAAAGAGGATTTATTTTTATATATATAAACATATAAACATATATATATAATATAAACATATATACATGCATACACATCTATATGTATATAGATATACAAGTATGTAGTCTTTTATTCCACTTTAGGGGAAAACTGTTAAAATATCTGAATGAAATGAAAATTCCATCCAAGAAATTTCACTAAGAAATGATTAAAGATGCATTCATGGAAGTTTTGGTAGCAAACACACAGGATAAAAGGGAGAGAAGATAATTTAGGGGTGAGAATAAGGAAAACATTAGACTTCATGATGAGGGTAAGGAAATAGGCACTGAGAAATCCCTCACATAAAATTAACTCAGAGCTGCATGAAAAATTTGGTCATCAGATCTCCAGTTCTTGATCTACCTATCCTTCATCTAATTAATGAAAGAAAACCAGGGACATTTGGATAAAGTGAGGACAAAACTAACCAATCCAAAACTTGAAAATATCTTTATGGTTCTGAATGCAACTTTCCTCATTTCATGGATTACAAATAGAAAAGCACAAGAAAAGATTTTCCTAAAAGTACTTCTGTTGTCCTTCATTTCACTAACTACTGACAGCAATCAAGAGATATCAAGGTGTAAAAGGTGATATGAACTAGCACAGGATAAAGACTAATGACTTTTCCTAATGCAGCCAGATTATCTTCAGCATTAGACAGATAACTCTAGATAAACTTCCAGCTGTCTTTTTCAGATATGGGCCAAATTTTCAGTTGGCATAACACCTTTGAAATGAGTGGAATTGTGCCAGCAGAGCATCTGGCAAAAGAAAGTGCTACTGAAACAAACAATCAGAAGTGCTCTATTTCTTATAATTTGGAGTTCCTGTTCCTCTGATGACTGAGGAATCTGAAGTCAACACAACTTATGCAAGGAGTAAATGGGTATTTCCTAGCATCCACCACAGCAGTTTAGGGCTTTTATGTGCTTGATTACTATCAATTCTACAGAAAGTCTTAAAAGCTTTGCTTAGTTTCTGAGTATGATAATTTCCTGTTTTTCATCACTGGAAAGGCACACTGGTAAGAAGAATTTGTGCCTGTTGGCTGAATCTTTTTATCAGAGTTTTAAAAATCTTGTGAGAATGGCAAGAAGCCAGAAAGTCTTCATTTGTAACTCTCAAGTGATATATCTTTCCATCTGCCAGCATTTATTACTGTGGGAATGTATCGAGTTGCTTCAGGTCACATAGCTTTGTGCTATGTGCCTAATTTACTTTGTCTGAGAATGTAAAGTCTGTTCACATGACATGATTCAGCATTTGCTCACTTTTGTTCCTCACTCTACAGTCTTTATTTTCAATCTAATAAATATGWCATCATCGTCTTCCCCTCCCAGGCCTCTTTAATTGTACAATCACATAAAACAGCAATTAACACTTCCTGAAGTTACATAAACTACTGTAGGAAAGTATTGTGGTACATCTCTGAATTCAGTAAGGTCATAATTTTATTTACTCATCATTAACACTAATAGTTCACAGTGTGAATGGTCAGAGCAGCATTTTATTTTACTGCAGCCACTGGATATGAATTTACAGATGCTAAAATTCAATAACAGTGAAGAACAACCTACTCGAAAAGGCCATAAATTGAATGAATAGAAGGAGGAAGAGAGGAGTTAAAGGGAATCATTTTTTTTGTCAGTTCAGACTTTTAAATACTATCTTAGAATTAGTTCAGTGATCATTCAGCAAATAGTATCTCTGCCTTTGAGAGGCTGTAGGCTCATACTGCACAATGTGAAGCAGGTACTGTGGTTAAGAGACACTGAATGAAAATCCAAAACGAGAAGAACCTTTTACGAATTTGTGCTGTTATCATGGCCATATGCACACAGGGACACTATGGTGAGAAATGTCAGACGCTCTGTACTCAAGATGTGTCCTGGTAAAACAGCAGCTTTCATTTTAATAAATCTCTAATCATCCCCTTGAGGGCACAACGACATAGCGCATGCAATGTCTCCCTACACTTATCTCCTCCTAGATCCATGGGCCCAAGTCCTGGCTCATTTGATAGACTACTGACGTGTCTCTTTTGGACTGGGGAACTGAGGATTGCTCAGACTTATGTTAGCTACACAATTCTCACCTGTGCTACTGTTAGTGAACCTTTGCCAGCTTCTCTAACTATCTGTAACGAGGATAGTCCAAGGGCCAAACAGCTTTGGTCTGATCTTGTGTGATCTACAGAGCATCAGCTCATAATTCACTTACATATTGCTTCCACAGGAAACATCACACATCAGAAAAATGCTGTTCCTCCTGCTGCTTTTATATTCTTATGGAGGCAGTTCCAGGGAAAAATCATGAAAGGGATTTAATTCAGCAAATCCCAGTTCTATTTTCTGCTTGGTCCTCTGACACAAAACTGAGTCCACTGCCAAACACAAGAAGTTGGAAGGAACATCTGTTTTTATTCCCATAAGCAAACGAGTAACAATAAAGAGGTTTTAACACATGCCACAGAAAATTCACTCAGAAAGAGAACTCAGTAACAGCTCTTTTGCTCTTTTACTTGCTCTTTTATTATAATGCAAATCCAAAAGGCATAAATTAACAGCAAGAAGAGTTCTGCCAGTGGGGCTCCACTAACTTTTAGGTGCTTTATGAATAGTCAGATATTTCAAAATCTTTATAAATACAAAAGAAGGGATCCTGCAGAATGGCAGTATAATAAAATCTTTTCTATTTGACATAAACTAGTYTGAGCTAAGATGGATGACACTGCAGATATCTCAGTTTACAGATAAGTGAGCCTGAAACAAGCTTCATCCGACCATGAGACCTGAACGAAGGAAATCTGCCTCTTGCACCTCTTATAGACTCAAGATGGCTACTAGTTGTAGACCCCAGTTCAGCAAAATATTTAGGCATTTGATTAAACACATATTTATGAACCTGGGAATTAAACTTAAACATGCTGAAAGAACAGAACCCAAAATCAAGTTTCTGAACTACAAGAATGATAAAAACCTTTCACATTTTAAAAGYAGTGTATTCTTGATTTACCTACAGTAATATGAGTTGCTGGTGAAATTAATTGCATATTCCAGTCCTAACCCTTTTAACACATATTGAAAAGTAAAATGAAATGTAAGGTGCAAAAAATAACAATAGCCTATAATTTTGCTGCTTTCCACCCACATTAGAAGCCTACATCCATAATTTAAAAGACATTCTGGTAACTTTACATCAACAAACACCACATACTGTTTAAGTGAGCTCCCTAAAACAGGACCGGGAACATGAGTTATGATAAACAAGTGACTGTTCATGTGCAGATGTTAGCTTATTGTCCAACATCATATAAACCATGGATCTGACATTTACATCTGTAAATTAGGTGGGTCGCCTGTTTGATGTAGATGGGATGTGGATTTCAGTGTACTGAATTCTGCAATATATATATTATACTTTATGTACACAAAGGATGATTATGCCATAGCTGTGAAGTCAAAGTGTTATTTGTGTTTGTCTCCCTGTATATTTCCACAGGTTAACTTCATGTTAAACAGACTGAATATGACTCTTTTTGTGGGTTGAAACTAGAGAACAGGAGATGGAGTTCAGTTTCTGGATCTGGTTGTCTTTAGCTCTTTTAGAACCCTATTTCCAAACTGGAAAAATGACAACTTCTTTTATATGTTTAGATCTATTTTCTTAGTGATACTGACCTGTTATGTCATAAATTATCTCTTCCTATAGGTCAAGAAATAAACACAGTATGACTTCTTGGCTAGTCATCTTTATTTAGACCTACAGTTAATAGTCTCTGTACAGCACCTAGCGCAAAGTCATTCTGGGGAGTAATTACAGCTCTAGGTACCATCATGGTAATAATAATAAATACAAAAGTTTAGCTGTTCAAGCCATTGTGGTGCTGTTGTAGTACTAATTGCCACCACTCTGAGCAAGATTATACAGTCTTTTTTTTTAATATTGTTTTTGTTGAGAATAATAATTCTAAAAGTAATAGCAGGAAAAGACTTTAGGTCTCACTAAAGAGACCTCACTTCCTTTCTTCCCTATTCCCTCTTTTCTCTTTTCCTCCACAAAAAATACAATATATGGAGTACAAATAATTTATTTACATTTTATTTTAATTCCGAAGCCAGATTTTTCTGATCAAGTTGAAAGCAGAAGCTGAAAGAAAGGGTCCAGTTATTCAGTATCTACTCTCCTTTCCTACCAGATTTTTTCTGCCTACTRAAAATGGCCCTGGGGTGCCATAAAATATTTGGCAATGTGGTTTTATTCATTGAATTCTCAGTAGAATAGGGAAAAAAGAAAATGACAGCATTAGCTACATCTCATTTACGCTTGTAAGGAGCAATTTTGAGGTTTAGAACTGTTATGCTCATAAAAATGATTTTCTAGTCCCCAAGAAGAGATCCCCTRAGCTTCTTTTAGTGTTCCAATAAATGTCATAAGTATTAGGGCCTGATTAGGCAATTATTTTGCTATGCAATTCACCCATGTTATCATTACTAAACCAACAATGCACTTGCTATTTCTAAGTGTAGAAGTGTTCTTTTATTTTGGTAAAAATGTGATGAAAGAGATATTTACAAGTGAACAACAAAATTCCAAGTTTCCAAAGCTGTCCTGGGGACTTGGTGATTTCTGCCAGGAGCATCACTGGGGTAGACGGAGAGAATTCACCTCCAGACTTTGTCCGTCATAACCAATATTCACCCCCCCCAACCCGACCACTCCTAATCCCCAGGATGACTCTTCCATCACCCAAGATCCTGAGATCAAGTAAAACTTGGCAGCTCATGACCTTCCTCCCCATGACCCATTTCTAAGAGGGATATTTYATAATCCAGATGCAGTTTTAGAATCATACATTATTTTATGATGCCTACCACTTTAATGTACCCARGATAATGAACAAAGAATTCACCTTGACACAATGCATTATATAAGCTATATGAAGAAGACAATATCTTGAGAAGCCTTCCTACAGAAACTTCTGTTACACATCTTCAAGTAAATATTAAACAATAAGCTCATAAGCTTATATCAATATTTTCAGTTGCACCCATCAGCACTTTAGTCCAATGTTTATACATATGCTTTTTCCTGTAAAAATTGGAGATATGTACTCTGAGGTTTCTGTTACAAATTGTATGCTGACTGTGTGCAGCCAGGATTTGCTAACCTTGTATGTTTTTTGTATATAATTTGTATATATTACTTTCATTTTCTATCGTACTTAATCAAACTGTTATACATAGGAGTAGATAAGCTTGCATRAATTCACTGACTTGTGAATCCATTTAAAACCATCAGTTATGTTACCAAATTTTAATAGTAGTCAAGTGTCCTGAAACAAGTCTCTAAGCAAGTAGCAGAGGAAGCTTTTAGAATATCCAATTTTCATATAATGTTAAAGCAAAGAGATTCTCATCTTTTAGCTTTAATTTTAGCTTTGATTCTCACCTTATAACTTTAATTTGTTAGAAATCACATATGCTTCTAAGGATCTGCGCTGAATTAAAGAAAGCATGGACATACTCCCTATTTACTTGCACCTGTATATAATAAGAGAAGAAAAAACACAAATTATTATTACTTTCTGATGTATTTTGTTAATTGTCCTATGGATAATATATAATCTGTTGAAATTATATTTCAGTTGCTCAGTGTTATTATATAACACAGCAGGTAAGCATAAATTCTGGRTTGTAGAAACAAATTGAACATAGCAAAACATGTAGTTAAAACTTTAGAGCAGTATTTTTGTCACTGAAGCTGATGGCTCTGAATTTGGCCCAGAGAACCCAATCTTCATTCACAAAGCAGTGTGAGAGGTGTTCTAGGAAACTATTATTTGCAACTTCTTTGAAACAACATGATCTCTATATAATAATGGAAAATGAGAAATAGGCACAAGGTTTTCTTTGACAGAAGAACTCAATTGCAAATACAAACTGACTTTCGCAACAATCAAATGACATATATTTACAGGTCAGCTGAATATTCATCTCAACAGGTTGAAGGAATGCAGCCAACAAATTCCAGTGTTCCAAGAAAAAACAAGGTGTTTTAAGGCTTTATTTAACAGAAAGGAAAAAAAAAAAAGCTATAACAGCATAATATCTACAGTTTCTCAAATAATTAAAAATAAAATGTATAAAGATAATAATTTATTYCTCCAGCTATCCTTTGTTTGCTGTGATTCAAGGAAGCAATTACTTCTTAAAATGCATTTATTCGATTGTCTTTAAAGAGACTGTTCAAAGTCTAGCCTCAACAAATTACATTGATTATTAATCTTGTGTGAATAATTAAAACAGTAATTTAATGAAGTAAAATCAAACTTACCTCCTTTTGGCTGTTTGTTTGTCCATGTTATTTAAGATAGTTTTTTATAATAGGACAAAAACTTTAAGAAAGGAGTAATTCAGGCCAGAAGGGAATATTCTGAAATACAGAGGTGTCTGTAGATAACACCTTGTTGCTCTATTTGTGCTTTGGCTAAGCTTACCACTAGCTTGCAAGGGACTGGGCTTATGTGATGCAAGTTCAGCTTTGTAGTGTTAAATGTTGTCCAGTAAGGGAGYGAAAGTTGTAACTAGCTTGTATCATGCGAGGTTCATTCCCTCCCCAGAGGAAAATGTGACTTGTGCTGTATAGTGGAATTTTGCAAATGTGCTTGTTCACGGATCTAATTTAGAGATGGCAAAATGAAGAACAAGAGTACACAGTTTTACTTTTCTTTGCAACTTTATGCTGGAACTTTATATTGCATGCTCAGAGTTCAGCACATCCCCAATCTCTAATCTTTTCTTCCATCCTCATATTTCTGACATCTATATGCTAAAAGCTTAGTAAAACTTTTTTTTTTTTTTTCAGTGTATACTTTATACAGCATCTAGCACAACTGAAACCAGTAGCAGCAGGATCCTCCAGATTTGCCTTACCTACAGTCATTATTAAGGAATACATTTCTCTGTCTCATCTACCAGGTATTTTCCTTCTGTAGAAGGCATACTTCTGTGTTAGTCCATTTCCTCTCTCAGTTGCCTACTCTGCAATATCTTATTTCATCCTAAAAACTTGAATATGAAAAAAAAGAAGGAAAGAAAGAAAGAAAGAAAGAAAGAAAAGAAAGAAAAAAATGAAACAGCCTACAGCTCTTTAAACAGACAGGTGAACCATGAAAACTGAGTAGAAAGCAACAGGCCTGTCCTCTAACCTTGAAATCCCTTGAGTGTCCATATGCTAAATGAAACATGTGGCACTTGCTCTTTATGAGGTGAAGGAAAAGGGAGGGGTGAAGCCTCCTCCCCAGGAGCAGCCTTGCAGTTAGAGCACACACCAAGTCTCATGTCTGAGGCAGAATACTTGGCAAAGCACTTTTTTTAGTAAAGAATGTTTATTTTCTTCTTAAGAAGAAAAGTTTACGTTTATTTTCTTCTTAAGACAACCAGCAAATTCCTCTCAGGGATATAAAATCATATTGTTGTCTGTCCCCAGTGACATGAAAAAATACAGCCTGCCGTGGAAGCTTGCTGCATAGCAAATGCCTGTAATACAGCCAAATGGAATTAAATGAAACCTTGACTTTCACCAAAAGGCGCCTTACTAACCCATTTTCTTGATTTTTAAGTGATGTCCATGACAAAAGGGCTCTGAAAAAACAAACCTTTTAATGTACACACAAATGAGAAAGGATTTATTTTTAGAGAAAACAGTAACTAATAGATGATATTCAGGTTTATAGTTCCAATATAGAACATTTCTGAGACTGTAAAGAAGTTATTTAATCTGAATATAACCATTTTCCTGCCCATAAAATGGGAGTAATGATCTGTTCTCTTTTTGCTGTATAGCTTGATACAATGATTTTGTGTCTACAGAACTGTTTCGGCCAGACATCTGTTTTTTAATTAAAAAAAAAAAAAAAAAGGCCTTCCTCATAGTGGATACAGGTTCTCGGTTTGGTTTTAGGCTTTTCACAAACAAAACCCAGCAAGGTCCATGTAAAAGATACGTGAAACTATATATTTTATGAAACCTACCTTATCTTTTTTTTTCTCTCTCGCTCTCTTTTTTAAATTTTGTATTCCCCTTCCCCCTCCCCCACCTCCCCCAATGTATTCCCTGGCCATCTTCACATATCAGAAGAAAGGATAGAAAAGGGAACTCTTATGTTCTGTGTTTTCATTGCATTATGAAGCTGCAAACTCCTCTCATTTTTTGATCACAACTACTAGTAGCCACCTTTTCTGAGCCAGCAGCGTGCACCTGCGGTCATGAAGCTGAGCAACAAACCGGGCAAGTGTCGCCAGAAGTGAAGCTAGCAGGTGGAGCAAAAGGATCCCTCCCCTCTGTCTGGCACTCCTGAAACTGCCTTTGGAGTGCTGTGCCTGGCCTTTGGGCTCCTCAGCACAAGGAAACATGCCCAAGAGAGGCCACCAAGTTGGTCAGGTGGCTGGAGCATATGAGAACTGTGTTTATTCAGCCTGGAGAAGTGAAGGCTAAAGGGCAGATCTTACTGCTGTCTACAGCTATCTAATGGGAGAGTGTAGAAAAGACAGAGCCAGACTCTTCTGGGAGGTGGATATGACAGGAGAATGGACACAAGTAACAACAAGGGAAATTCTGATTATACAGTAGGAGAAAGATTTTCACAGTGAGAGTGGTCAATCACTGGAACAGGGGACAAGAGAAGCTGTGAAATCTCTGTCCTTGGAGATATTCAGAACATGAATGGTATGTCCCTGAGCAACCTCATCTAACTTTGAAGAAGAATATAACTGCAAAGATGGTCCTGCAGGAGGGGTCAGACCACATAATTTCCAGATCTCTTTTCTTATTCTCTTATTCTGTGATCTACAGGAAACAAATGAACTTCAGATACAGACAGCTGTATAGCCTAGTGTTTATCTCCAACAAGCATATGGCCAGTAGCATATGCTTAGGGAAGAGTATAAGAACAAGGTAAGACGTAGTCATATTATTAATATTTGCATTTTATAGATATATTATGCAGTTACATTAGATGGAGTTTAATTTCTCCAAAATAACCATCCAGCCTACAAAAACTTTGATTCAAGGATCCAGAGCCAAAAATTGTACTTCTACACTGAATAGCCCTTCCTGGATTTTCTACCTTTTAATTTGTCAAGTCACCTTAATTTTTTGCCTTTCCCACAATCCTAAATCAAAGGGGTTGTAGCTGAAGTGTTTCATACTAAATGGGTTAAGGTGCAGTTACTGACTGGGCATTGAATGCATTTCCAGCTCTCACACAGAACTGCATTGGAAAGCCATTTAATCTTTTCCTTTCTCTCTTTTGTTATTCTTACTCAGTCCAGCTTTAAGCTCTTCAGAATAGGGAGTGCTTCACATAACATTCTTCTAGGCGCCTTTGCATGTTACTGTTATATGATAAAAGCAACAACTACAAGAAAATGGTTATAGTAAGCAGAACATTGCCCAAGGCCATTTCCCTGATACATAAAGCAAAGCAGGCCATTCCACTGACAAGTGACAACTGTTTGTAAAGAGTGTCTTTAATTATTTTATGGTGCAGAGTTTCATTTATCTCTTTTGCCATTTTTCACAATAAGGCTTCAAAAAAAAAAACAAAACAACCAACAAACAACAACCAACACACAAAAGGATCCAACAGAATGTCTCCCTCGTGAATTTTATAAAATTAATTATCCTTTTTAATGCAGGGAGCTCTTTGATTAAATACATAGGTTTAGATCCAATATATTATATTAAATCAAACATCTCTGGCTTTTTAATTAACTCATATTTCAGGAGCTAATATAAAATAAATATGGATGATGCTGAAAAATTGATCATATTCTGATTATTGTAAAGCGCAAATTCTTTCATTTTAATTATCAGAAACTATGTATCTTCCTTTTAATCTTTCTTTCAATATTGTCATATGTGTAGATATTGGATGTTTGTAAGCTTGAAAAGAAGACAAACAGGTTGTCCCATAGAACACTGGCTATTGAACAAGTTTGCAGAACTGTCATTCTTCCAGTTGTGTTGAAGCAAACTTTTCTCATTGGATATTTTGACTGACAAACCTAAAAACACATAAGGCCAGAATAGCTTGAATCCATGACATATTGTACTTTAATGTTGATATTTCAGGAATTCTGACCTTTTTATCTTATTTTTTGATAAGGGAGAGAATAAATGTATCAGACCAACTCCTCTGTGTGAATGCCTGGGACTTCTCCATCTTATGGTAATAGACCTGTGTGGACCACCACGCTTAGGCCGGTTACTGCCTTGGAGCATTGATACAGCACAGGACAGAGATGCTTCAAGTGTGGGAACTAGCCTACAGAGAGTAGATGTGCCTATTGGATGTTAGGTAAGCAAATAAATCATGTGGAGGAACAACACAAAAGATAAGTTCAGGTCAAAATCACAGTCCGTAAAGCTACAGAAAAAAAAATAAAATCTTAAGTCTCACAGTTAAAAAACAAAACAAAACAAAACACTGTTTTTCTCTGAACATATGAGGACCAGAAATACTGCAATGAACAGTGAACTAAGTCAGAATGTATAATAACTGAAGTCCACGCAATGAATTTCCATTTCAAGAAAAAAAGAAGATGGAGAAGAAATGGAATTAAAAACTTTTCATGGAGTATTTGAATTCTGTGTTCTAATTATTCATTTATGTGTGGAATGGATGTTGTAATGGGAAAATCCAGATTAAAAGAGGCAGTTTCTGAAGTTGTCCCATGATACTATTAAGCAATGAGTCACCCATCGCTTGCCTGATCTCTATTTAATTAATCAAGCTGCAGATAAAATCATGGTCAGAGACAGGATGTTGCAGATGAAGTTACTTTCATAAGAACAATCTTGTTAAAAAAGCAGAATTATTACCCCCCCCCCAAAAAAAAGAGGAGAAAAGATGGTTAACCTTACAAGCTGATCTTCCACCTCTAGTGTCAGTCCATAAGAATTACATATCTCAACTGAATGAAGTCCATAAAAAAAATATAGTTGATCAAAGTCCAGAATTTCTGTCTTGCTTTAATTATGCAATTACTGTAGTAAAAGTAGCAACACTAAAATAATAATAATAAAAAAATCTATTTATTTTTTCTGGAACTGTTGCTGACTTCATATTTAACTGTGCCTTTTTCCCTCTACTCAGATTTGAATAGAAATGTCATAATCTGATCCCTTTTTATTAGGGCTTCTGCACATCAGTCCTGAGCCTCATCTCTCTTTATTTGCTTGCTTTCGCTGCCACGCATTGTATGCTTGAATACGTTGCATCYAAACTATCCTGTGATACATAGTGGATTTTTCACAGTGGAGTCAGTTTGAATCACAGGTCACAAATGAGATGTCCAAATGACACAGGAAAAGGAGGATTCAAAACTCTTATTTGCTCAAAAATTTCTTTGCCAGCATTTCCAAATATAAGTGATTTTCATTTGCCTGAGAGATCTTGGTTACCATTTTCACTTCAGGATCTTTTTTTGTTTGTTTTTCTTTCTTCCATGGAGAGTGAGAGTGGGGAAAAAATCAAACATTAAAGCTAAGGGGCAGTCAGGCTTAGTTAATATAGTATACATGAAGGACAGTATACATAAAGCATAGTATACATATAGTTAATTTAAAATGTGGCAACAAACATTAGAATCTTCAGTAGAAGATTCCATAATATGGAAAAGACAAGAAGGGAAGCAATACCTCACTTGTGCGTTCCCCACATTCCCTGCCAGCTCACTGTATTGCTTCGCAGGTATGCTCTGCACAACAGACATATGCCCGGCAATGCTTTCCCTGAATAAACACATGTTCTTTTAGGAAGAATTCCTCTGTGGCACAGGTAGATCTGTTTTGCCACCCAGATACAGAAACATGACAATTTTACAAATGCTGGATCTGAAGCACCGCTGGGAAGAACAAAGCTGACATGAGAATGGATCAGGATGAGGACGCTGTAGCATGCATTTGAAAGGCAGTGAACAAAGCTGGCAGCTCTGGTAGTCTTGCATCCTCAATCTAACAATAAGTAAGAATTATTCTGCCAAAGCTGGAACCAGCAGATCACATGGATCTAAGCAGTTACAAAGYTGTTGAGTATTGAGGAAAAGTAAGGGATTTAAGAGCTCTGAAAGAGCACTGCTCTTTCAAATATGTCTTGGGGAAGACTGCTAATCAAGCTCTCCTTCTCTCATTTGACCTTGTTTATCAGTCTAATATTTTCCTTACATCAGTCTGAACTTACATGTTGGCTAATGGAGTTATGTTGGGCTTTTTCTGATATTTGGTGTTCTTCCCTTGACAGTTTTGCAACTCTTGACAGTTAGCCCTGATTTAAAGCTCATGGAAATCAAAATGATTTGACAGAGTCCCCTGACCAAACAAGAGCAGGATCAGCCTTGCAGGGGTCATCAGGGTTGGATGGACCCAGGTGCACCTGAATGTGAGGGCTGTGCCATTGCTCAGAACAAACATGCTCCTTCAGGAAATGCAAGCTTTCACTTAACTCCCAAGCAATGTCAGACCTGATTATTTCTTATTTAGACTGGCACCTACTCCCAAACATTTGTCTGGCACTGAAGAAAATTGTTTCTTGCTGTGACAAGTTCACAATTTAAGATTACATGGAAAAGTAGACAGGGTTAGCTGAAGAGTAATGAACAATAACAAGTTAAGCTGGATTAATTAAAACCCTCCCATCAGCAGTTAGATTGTAAAATAAGCTTAGTTTCAAACAGGACATGTGTTTATTAAGTGAATGCCAATGAATGCATTAGTAACAAATAATATCTCACCATGTCATTTGAAAACCTGTCCTCATTCATTTTAATTGCAAAAATTATCATCAAATTTATAATTAAACAAAAAAGTGTCACTTTCTTTTGATTTCTTTAGTTTTAAATGAGTTCTAGGTGACTTCCATAAAATATAACATAGTATGTATATTTTTAAGTGTATTAAAATCCAAAAATAGGAAAAATACAATTTCCATTTCACAGTTTTTCTAAATTTATATTTAGAATTAAATGTAATTTTCTAATTTTTTGCTACTTGAATAAAATGTTACAACTATTGTAAGGGTATGTGGAATGTGAGAGCATCTGCTTCTCTTTGAGGTTATCTGATTGAGGACCTTTTCAATGCAAAAGGGATAATAAGTAAAGGGGGAAGCGCTTAACAAAACTCAGAGATGGAAACCCAACAGACAAGGGATAACAGAGGTAATGGCAAAGACCAAAAGTCACCAGTTGCTGCTTGATGGGCAAACAAGAAACTGTGAGCACAGAGTTGAAGATGCCCACCTAGACTTTGTAATTGAAAAGAAGGCTGATGTGAGGATTTCAGACTCAAAGGGGAGCTTTGGAACACTGACTAAGGAGTGTTTGGGGAAGGGGATCAGAGGAGATCAAGGAGGTCCCAGCGTCAGCCGCTGGAGCAGGACCAGGGCCATGGTTCCTGCCTGCCTGGACACCAGCTGCTTGGGGGCCCAAGGGTTTGTATTTTACCCTAGCCTGGTGCATGTGGATGCAATTCGCTGCCAAGATTCATGATGGGAAGGCTGGCAAGAAGGAGCCCGTATAGCAGGTAAGGGGGCCAAGGGTCCCAGTAGGGATGTCAGAGGGACAGACTGTCCTGTCTCTGAGACACACACTCAGCCTCACTACTGCTCAATCCTGACACCAGGAGAGCAGCAACCATGTCCATTGGCCAGGGACCGGGACACGTCCAGGTCCCCAGATGCACCAGGCTGTGCTACAGTGGCTGGGCAGGAGGGATCTCCAGGACCTGGAGCTCTCCAGACATAGTTGTCCCTGTAACATCCCTTAACATAGTTATAGATATTTACTTTTGAAAATATTTACTTTCCAAAATACTAAAAAGAAAAAAAAAGTGGTGTACACAACAGAATTTTGCCTCTAAAATTAAAAGAAATAGATTTTATTCAGTTATTGTGGCCAGTATTCATTTTTTAAGTGTCTGTCTTGATTGTTTGTCTTTCCTGGAGTCAGGTTCTTTCTGTGGCAGCATTTGTATTATCAACATATTCTTCTAATAACCTAGTTAATGGATGCCAATGCCAGGTTTATATTTGTTATCACAGAGGGTTTCAGGAAAGTTTAGCAAAAAATATTTAGTCAATTTCAACCCTTTTTTTTTTACCTTTAAATAGTAGGCAGGACCTCTCTGTGATATCATGGAGAGGCAACTAGTGTTGTTTTGGCACCCTTGCCATATCATATAATATGCAAGCTGAACAAATCATAAGCTTGAGGCACTAGTTTTATTTTCTATCCCTGTAGCCTACTGTATTTTGTATATTAAAATAACAAAACAGAGTTAACATCTGTTTCCTACCACTGATGTTTTTCAGATGATATGTATTCTAACTCTACAAAAGCATTTAGTCACACATAGAACTAGGTCAGGTATGGTTCAAGTTAACCATTCACCAACAGCGTTATAAGAAAAAAAAAATGCTAATGAAAGTGACTGTGTTATGATAACCTGGTGAATAATTATGAGCTATTTTGGCCTATGTTTTGAAGGGGTCAGGTAGAACATAACCTATTTTATAAGGACAAAGATATCATATGTCATATGAAGATAGCAGAAGCAGACATAGATCAAGGCTTCTCATTGGCACCTCTAAAATTGAACTGACCCCCCAGGATGAGGGTCCACCATTTCCATGGAAAGAGAAGGAAAGCAAAAGAGCCAGGGCTGACCCACACAGTCTGTTCTCTGAGTAGTTGCTTATGTCTGAATCCATCTTGAGCAAACCTACTCTCTCTTTCTCTCTCTCTCTCTCTCTCCCCCCCCCTCTCTCTGTTTTATCCCTGTATAATTAAGCTAGGGTTGTTTGCTATTGCTTCTTTTGTACAATATTGCTGGGAACCTCCCTCTCCTCCTGTTTTTCTGATGAACACATCATCACTTTTATAACTGTTTCTTCTCAGTTATTCCCATAAAGAGAGAGCTTCTCACAGGGGAGATGAGATTAAAATGATATAGATATGACATGAGTCAAAATAAACTTGACATTCAGAAGAAGCTTTGCTGTTAAAACCTGTCAAGAGGCATAATAAGTATAGTGGCAGTATATTAATACAATCTCATAAAATGTGTTATATTTTGATAACTGAAAGCTTGGATAATCCCTCATGCCTCAGAGTGCTGAAGTAGGGAAATGAGTTTCCCCTCCTCCCAACCGTTTATCCTCACCTGTCTACCTGCCCAAGCACCTCGCAAGAGCACTGCCTTTGTGCAGCTGTTTCTAGATTGAGAGAAATGCAATTTGTTGGGGAGATTTTATTGCACGTATTTGGAAGGATAATGTACTCACAAGTGTTAGCAAACAGAAGGATGAACAAACATTTCACACACACTTTCTCTACATGTATTTCGTAAAGTTTTTGATATTTATATGCCTTCCTAGCATGTGCATTTTATGCTTTCCTATCATTTCACTTATTCATAGGCATTAATATTAGAGACTGAGTGGGGAAAAAGTGAAATACTATTTGTATTACAGCATGGACTGCAAAGGTGTATGCAATGCACTCTCTCTCTTTATCTGCCCTCTCCTCAGTCCACATGCAGACATCTACCTTTGTTTACCTATAAATCAGGCCAGATTCCCAACTAGCCCATAGTAGCATAGTTTTACTGAGTAAGCCCATACACCAGAGTCTGAAGTAAAACAAATAGACAGTGGTCTACTGAATCAGCATAGGGTAAGAGATTCTGGGTCGAATTCAGAAGAGATCTAAAGTGTAAGAATTTCATTTTGATCATAAGCATGGGAGCAAGTACATGGGATCACGTAGTTTGTTCACCTTCAGCTTTCCTCTCCATTTTATTTTTCCTGCTGATTCCTTCCATTTTTTTTCTTCCTGTGTTACTGCAGCTACCCCAGTCTGAATGACAGTTTCATGTTGATGTAAATTTCACCACAGTGAACTTCCAATTTATTGGACCATTTAACAGTGCATACTTAACTTTCAGGTGCAACTGAAAACTCTTGCTCTTCAGCAAAGCTCTTGAACCCAGGCTCATCTAGGAGTCAGACATGGTGTTAATAGAAATTAATTTAAGATGTACTTAAAAATTTAAATTTATGTGTAATTGGGAAAACTCTAGTCATTTTTATTCTCCTCTCTGTCCAGTGGAGATATTAGTCCTTTTTCTCTGTGTTTAAGTTCTACCCCTTTTATGCTATTTTCTGATAATGTYACATTTTGTTCAAAAGACTTTTTAACAGAACACTTGCAGTCTTACAATAAAATCACACGTATTCACATTACTCTAACCATCTAACATATCAAGTAGAGACTCCTGACTCTTCTTCCCAGAACGCGAACAGAGCTTTGACATTATCCTCAAATACGAGTGCAAAGCTCATAATCTCTGTGTAATTTAATCTAGAATTTTTATATATATATAAAATATATGTATATTATATATATATATTCTGAGGTTGAAAAGGCGAAGGTGACATCAGACAACTTGCAGCAAGATTAGGCCAATTATTTCTAGGGCAGCAGCAGGGCGGATACGGTTGAGCTGTTTTTAAAAGTAGCTGTAGCTACTCCTAAGTGCTTACCTTTTCTCTGCAAGATATCTAAGCAACCTAAATAAAAATAAAATTAAATTTAAAAAAAAAAGAGAGAGAGAGAGAAATGAGGTTACAGACTGAAATGACAGACTAAATTTTCTCAAAATGATTCAATTCAAACATGAGGAGGTGCAACTTATATTATAAATTGAACTGAGACACTGTTTCACTATGTCCAGGAAAACATAATTTATGTTCTTTTGCTATCAGCTGTTAATTTTCTATGATGATTCTATATTCAGTGAGAATCCTCCTAATGTTTGCAGAAGAGGTCAGCTACTTTGTATTGGACACTGTTTAACAGATGGAAGGGAAATCAGTACAGGGTAATTCATGACTACTTTGATGGCAAAATCCAATGTATGTGTCTCTAACCTATTAACATGCATAGAACAAATAGTAGGGACTACACCAGGACTTTATCTTTTTACTTTATAGCAAGAAGAAATGATACACAGCAGACTACTTCAAATAATAGTACAGATATGCATATACATGTGTGTATATATAGAGAGATTTTGACCTATATATCCCATCCAAACATATATACGGGTGTGTGTGTATGAGAAATACAGAAGAATTTCATTTAATTCATCTCAGTGGATATTTACATACAGGCCCATATACACCTAAATATATATGTAAAATATACTCCTTTAGAATGTAAGCAAGCAGCAACATGCAGACAGGGCAGCATCCAGAAATTACGAGGCTGAGGTGTTCCAGTTAAGAACAGCAGAGCTCTTAATAGGTTGCAGGCTGAAAAGTTCATTCAGAAGTTATGGAAACTGTGGAATTACCCATATTGACTTCAGGGAGCTTCAGGCAACATCGTAAAAGCCCAGACTGAAACGAAGGCTGGTTAGAGGCACAGCATGGGTGAGAGGAGGTGAGGACAGTAGGACACACAGCTGCTGACTCCTCAGATGGCCCTGTGGATACACACAACAGTAGTAAGGGAGGCTAATAGAGTGGGAGTTGAAGGTCAACCTTCCTCTGCATGCACCTGAAAAGAAATGTAGGTTTAAAAGCTTATTACAGTGCCACCCCACCATTAAGTAGATAAACACATATGTATGCAACTATGAAATATTATGGAAAAAATGATAGGAAAAAAATAACCTTTTTGTAGATTTACTGAGCCATCCAGCAGAATTTAATAAATTTGATGTTGTTACAGAACTCTGAAAGATACTCAAAGAAAAATCAGAAGAAATACCCATAGTACTACAATTTACAGGATTTTAATGTAATAACTATAAAACTAAGCTACATTCCCAGAGAAGACTAGGGTTTCCACAGCTAGTAAATGCCACAGACTTGTCCATTAGAGAATTCAGACATTAAATAAAGAGGAATAGGAGTCTGAAATGGAGAAAACACAAAATCAGGGTGATATATTTGTTACAATGATCTATCTGAAAAAATGTTTGCAGTAGAGACAAACTTCCCAGTCCCACAATGACTGTGATTGTACTGCAGAACTGGTGTACGTCAAGGTGAACTCTTTAATTCTGGTCTTCAGCTCATCCATAACAGAAGATTTCTTTTTGTCCCCTGGCAATAGGTTTCCCTGTGTAAATCCAGGAGGTCAGAGCACATGGCGGATGTACCTGGCCTCGTGGAAACTGGCAACCCAGTCAACATGCAGAGGCCAGGGCCACAAGATGGACCATGAATTTCTCTCTCCCACTGTGTATACCCAGATTCTAGTGCTAATATCTGATAAACTTTTTCAAAGCTTCAGGAAGCCGTGAATTTCAATTTCATTGTCTTCAGAGATTATGTCAGTCACTGTATACACAAAGGCAGTCGGTGTCCCTTTAAAACAGTTAAAGTAATTCCTATCATAAATCTGAAGTATCATAAAACATATTTTTAATAATCTCAAGCAATCTAATATCAGCCCTTCAGTTCTGTGAAGGACACACTGACCTTTTTTATTATTATTTTCCATTGATGTTACACTGAAAGTTTCAAGTAAAATGGAATTAAATACCGTTTTTATAATATTTCTAATTTTGGGGGGGGAGGGAATAGAGAAATCTAAGCATCCCATCATCATTATGGGTCAATGCATTTATAATAAAGTTCCTCTGAGGCTCTTATTGTGATGGTCATTATTTTGAAGATTAAGTTTATGTCTATAATAGAGCCTGGGAACATTCCTGGATATTGCAACATGATTGGCTATACTAGTGTTTTTTTAAGTAATTCCCTGGCAAAATTTTAGCCTCTGCTAACCACCAGGTTCCTCCAAAATTCCTGAGCACGATATGGGAGCTAGGAAGCTCCAGAGACCATTACCGATTGGCAATCTGCAGGAAGCCTTCTTGTTCTGGAAACAGAGAGAGTTCACTACCATCAGCCACAGCCTGTTCTGTGCCAGTTCATGTCAGTACCCAGGAATGCTCACATTTATTTAGTTTACTCACATTTATTTAGTTTACTAACATTTTTATTTAGTTTACTAATATAGACACAGCTTATGATTTCTAACTCCATGGTAAAGACTGAAGTGTTGGGAGGAACATCTGTATATCTGTATGTTTACTTTTTTTCCAAATTGATTTTTTTTGCTTGTAAAATATAACTAGAAGTGATCTGCCTTTCACTAGCTAGTTCCTTCAATATCCTTTATAGGGTTTGGGGAGGGGTCTTTTTTWAAAAAAAAAAAACATTTTTTTTTTTAAAACAAATACATTGACTATTTTTTTCCTACTGCATTGGTAAAAGACTACAAGCTGGAAGAATTATTGCCCCAAGGGCATTGTTTATTCTCTGCTATACAAAACGTGCTGGTCAAAAGAGCTGGTGATATTTTTCCCTCAGACAGGATGCAAGTGGTACATCATGTAGTCAGCAGCTTTTCTATGACTGCCTAGAATCTATGGCGGAGCAGAAAGGGGCCCTGCAGGGTGATCCCAGGCAGCAACATTATTTTTGCTTAGTCTGCAAGTGAGACAGCAAAGGAGAATTATGTGTCGTCAGTGGAATGTCCAAAGGATGCTTTTACCATCACTGAGGCAGGATCCTGTGTTGTTGCTCTCCTGGTGGAAAGTGTTAATGGTAAAGATAACTTTTGCAAATGGCTGATTGGAGCTGAGATGTTAGCACAGGTGAACTGAAACTTTTTGTGGTTTACAAGCAGACCGGTGAAGCTACCTCTTGCACGTTTGACAGAAACTTGGAAGTATTGGGTGAATATGTCCTTAAGAGGAAATAAAGGCTTCTGTCAGCTAAATACAGAAGTCTATTGTTTTAGATAGTACATCTTACCTGGCCTCTACCTGCTTCTCCAGAAGTGTGTGGGTCACCCATACATGCTGCCAAGCCTCATGGATGTCCTGGCTCCTGCAGGACATCTGAAACAGCATTAGAAACTTCCACTGAAAGATCCAGAAGTAAAGAACTTCTTGGACAGAAAAAGCTTGACAGAGCAGTGGACCTTTGTTTTTCAGAGGAAAGAAAACCTGTTATCTGTTTCTGCAGTGCTGATAGAAACAAGGTGGAAATGGATTTGCACCCAGTACTAGTCTCTGATCTTTGACTTCCTGGTGCAAGCAGGTTATACTAAGGACCCTCTCAAGACCAAAAGTTTAGGCACTGACTGTACAGAACTGACAGCTGTAGCCAAGCCCAAAGATTCAGAATTCTCCACCAGAAGGTATGAGAACAGAAAAAGGTCGTATAAGTATTAAAACGGGACAAAATCTTGCTTTGATTCTTCCTGCTCCTACCTGGTAATATACGACAGGCATAAATACAGTGGGGGGAGAGAGGAGGAATGTCTCATACACCTGGAAAAATTACAATCCATTTAAAACCCAAGTGTCATTTCACAGAAGAGTAATGTTTTCCTCTCAAAATTGAAACACAAGACTCCTGTGTGCACATGTTGTATCATGTGTTGTAGGTTCATATCATGTCTTGCAAAAAGCACATTGTTCAAAAGCTTATTAAAATTAAAAGAAAAAAAGGGGGAAAAACAATCCCAGCAGAACACTATTCTACCAGAAAAGAAATTGCATAGAGAGGTACACATGCTAATTGCAATATATAAATCTTTTCATAAGGAAATCTTACAGTAATTAAATGCTGTAAGAAAAATGCCTCAAGTAGCCGTATGAGCAGGTAAATCATAAATCTGGGTTGCAGGGAAACAGAAAAAAAGATTGTACAAGCAGAAATTCCAAAGGCACGCAGATGAGCAGCACTTTGTTAATACCTCTCATCTCTGGAATGATAAACTGTGCAGTCATAACTCTAAACCTTATGAGGCTTATGTAGCGTAGCTCATAAATTAGCATTCTGTTGCTCTCTGAGCATCACAGCTAGCAAAATTATACAGTGAATCTTGCTAATAAGTGGAGTGAGCAAAACAGAAAAGATTTTAAGGAAATACCAAACAGTTAGGGTATTTTAAAGATACCACTAAGGAAACACTGAACAGCTTAAGCATACAATACAGAACAAAATTTTTAAAGCATAAGTCCCTGGACTTAAGCTGTCAATTCTCCATTTAGGGTTGTAGGATGTAGGGTTGTAGGATGAGTTTTAGAAGGTCCAAGTCTCCAAATAGGGCGAGCACTTAAGAAAAACCAGAGCACGTTCAGATTCCAAACTGATGGCTAAGGCTGCTAATAATGATTAAATTAATAGAAATGCTTATATTAAAGTAATAGACAAGGGCAATCCCTTTACAACAACAGCCTCATCATATATGATTGGTTCAGTTCTGCATTTTTTATAGCTGTGAAAAAATATTACTGTCAAGCTCAGTGCTGAGGAAAGAGCCTAAGATAATTTAACCTTTGAGTATAGATGGGAAAGACCACATTTTAGCAGGAAGAATCTGAAAGACTTAAGTAACAAAAGTAACACTTTCTTCACAAGAAAATCCTTAAAATGATCTTGGCTTATAGTACCCATATGTATTTTCTAAAGGAAAATCTGAATAGCAGTATGACAAATACATTCATTTTTGGTTTTTAGCTTTGCTGGAGTTATTACTTTTATAACATCTTCTCCAAGTCAAAAGCAAGAAATGGATAGATAGTTGGTGATCAAACTGAACTTTAAAATAGTAGCCTTCAAATAAAGATTAAAAGCTCTTTGATGTAATTAGATGTAGTAAGTTTTGTAAAGTAGAAGTTAATGATTAATGCAAAGATATAATGGGCAATAAGATATATTTAAGGAGCAGACTAAGTGCCTTTTTACTGAAGAAGATGGATAAGCAATGGAGCTGGTGAAAAAAAAAACATTTGTCAAAGTTCTGATTAAAAAGCAAGACAATTAAAAGAAGACTCAAATTTTCGACTCCTTTTCATCATTTTTGTCCAAGTGATAATGCAATTAAATTAATGAAAAAGTTACTGAGTACTAATAGTATAACTGTATCTACAATAAAATGATGATTTTTAAATGACAATTTATGTCATTTTTTTCCCGGACACTGGGGCCATTAGAACGTATTATCCCTGCATCTAAATTGTCTTTTCCTGCATCCTTCTCACTTATTTATGCTTGGTCTCTCACAAAAAGCCCTCTCTTCTCTGCTGATACCTGCAACTGGGTTTCAAATACCAATTTCTTGTCCTAACCAGATGTGTTGGAGGTGTTTGGCATCACTGCAGTAGATTCTCTGGCCCACCAACAGTAAGGCCTGTCTGGAGCACACTTCCAGTCCAAGCACAGCATCAGAACTTTAATAGCAGTAAAATAAGTAAATGTGGAGCCAGTGAGTTTAGAAATGGCACACTACCTTACCAAGGGAAACTTAAAATATCAATGGTTTATATAAATTCCACTCTTAGATACAGCTCTTTGAGCAGATCCATTTGTATAGCCAGAAAATGGGTCCAACATAAGAAACAAGAGCTGTGAAATCCATAGGGATATTGATATCAGACAATAACAGAAGCAGCAAAACTACATATTGTGGCCTCCTCACTTGTAGCTCCAAGATTTTTCTTGAGAGAGAAAGCTCTTGAGCTTGTAACAGATAAGATCTTACAGACACGTACTATGCCGCATTCATCTTTTACAAAGAAATTCAAGCAGGCGTTGTGTGTCACCTTGAAAGACCTAGTTATCAGGCTGCGTAATTCACTGCTTTGCTCTCCCTATTTCCCATGGCCACCTGACACCTTTCAATAAATTATGATTAATGTTGGTAGTGACAGAAGTAATCTCAAAAATACCTTCAGAATATATTCTTTGAGGCAGGTTTGATGCTCATGCAGAAGATGGAGGTTTTTCTCTGTCTGAGCCTGAACCTTTCAGTAGTTGCATGAGACACAAGAGAATAAGACCGACTAATACTGATGATACTCTGAATCACAGTAGACAAGAGTTTAGAACCAACCTTAGACAAAAATCTTTCATGTTACCCTCTGACACTTGCTTAGCTCAGTTAATTTCAGTGTTTTATTTAGCTCCATTAACTTTAAAAGAAAATGAAAACCTTGAGGGACAATATGGATCCCAGGATTCAAAAAGGATTCACGAGTCTCTTTTGCCTTTCAGTCACTAGATAATACCAACATCTGAAAAAATAATCTGCACATAAATAACTAACTCCATGAGCTTCTTTTTTCTCTCTTGGGGAATGATMTATAATGAATTTATATTTTCCTTAGCTTATGTCTTGGCTGATAGCATTCACTGAGTAACTACTTCAATTCATTCTTGATATATAGTCAAGAAGGTATCTACGAGTACCCAACACCTATAGCCATGACAACCAATCCTGACTGGGCAAACAGTTCTCACTTTTGTTCTGTTCTATGGATGTATTTTTAGCCTAACATTTAATGTGCTTTATATTTTATTTTCCACAACTACTTTAAAAAGAAATGCTTCTAGTTCATTGTTCCTAGAATCATTCCCAGATGCATTGTCAGAGCCATGGAAAAATTTAAAAGAGGTATGAATAGAACAGAAGCAAATTCATGTTTTATTGCATTCTTTGTGACAAATTTGTTAAGCAATTCACTCATTTCTTTTCCAGGATGGCAGTAAGAATTATTACCCAATGTGATTTTGGTGGTCCGTGGAATAAAACAATGGTATCAGTATAATTCTGCTGAGAAAGAAGTTTATATCACACACCAGTTGCCACATGCAACACTGAATCCTACTACTCACAATTGTCCCAAACATATCCTCTTTTTTCTTATTTTTTAGCTTAGATTATTCTCTCACCACTTCCCTGCTCCTTGCATTTTTGCTGTTGTGCCATTGGCCAAGAAATTCTGTCATTCCTTAATGCTTATCTTGGTATATTGTCCCTTTTATTTACTTCATGCTAATAGTTACCAACAGCCACCTGCTCCTGATCTGATAATCTATGCTTCATCTAAACACAGAGAATAAGCTCTGCTGCAAGGGTCTGTGCCTCTGTGGGATGGATTTTGCTTCAAGTGACGTAGCCATTGTGGAATTAGAACAATCAGACTTATATTTTTTCCTTCTCATATTTGCATTTGACTGCTTTGTGTCTTGGATTAAAGAGTCTGCCCTTTCTGCCACTTGTTCCTCATCAAAGTAGCTGGATAATGAAGCGCATTTGCTCCAGACCTTTGAACAGGCCAACCTGGTGTGGTAAGTTCTGAGATATTCCTAGAAATGGTTCCTTGGCATGAAAATCTACCCCAAACACGATTCATGTACTCATATTAAACCTCCAAATACCTTAAGCTTGCTTAGTGGTTAGTGAACTGGATTTCTTCATTTTCAAATATCGCTTTATTTTCTTTCCCTGACCCAGTGTTTCTGCAATTCATTTTCCCTCTTACTTGCTTTGCTAATACTCCTTGGTGACTGTTAGCCTAGGCTTAGGTTTTATGAAGAGGCTTCTGCATAAATTTCACCCCCGCCCAAAGATAATATTATTTTTTTCTAAGTTGTTTTTCTCTCTTGTCTGTCACCAAAATGACACTTCAGTTTCTTTGTTCAGCCACCACCAAACTTCAGCTTAATACTATATTGCCTAAGAGACCTATGATACTGGAAAGAAAAGTGATCCAAGTCATTAAAGGAGGAAAAAATCCAACATTTCAATAAAAAGGAGTGATATAAAAAGAACGTAACTCGATCATCTCAATTTCTTCTCTCCCTCAGTCCCCTATTATAACACATGTACACAATTACAACATCTGTTATCTGGATGGTCTGGAGTGTAGTACCAACATCAGCTATGTGATTTTGCAAACTTCCTGGCGTTTAATATTAAAGACTCAAAGGACACTATTAAAATCGAGTATAAATGAAAACTCTTCTAGAAATTGCTAAATAATAGGCAAGGGAAAACATACTGAATTTCCTTTTGTTCTATTAGCAGTTGACAGGCTGCTTTGGTTTGAACAAAAAAGAAAACAAAACAAAACATATGTCCAGAACTGTATTTCAGCCTCAGGAGCTTCCATGCCAGAAGTTTAAACTATTGCAAATTAAAGAACTTCAGGTAAGAAGTAATTTCTTCCCTCCACTCAGCTGAACCCACAAGAATCTAAACAGTTGCCTCCTTTCCTTGGTATTAAACATATGCAAATTTGTTTTCTTGACTCAGAGTCTTAATTTAGTTCATAATTTGAGGCAGAGTCCACTCAATTATACTTTTTAAAATTAGCCACTAGAAGTGATAAGTAGAAGAAACATTTTCCTTGAAGTGATGATAGTACAGATGCAGCATATTGGAACAAACCTTTAACAAAGCATTTTGGGATAGACTCATAATTAGGGGTTTTATTAGTTCACAAGCTATTCTGTTGTAACCTTTGCAGAACTACATTTGTTAGAACAGCCTGACTTCATATGCCCCTTGATATTTAGCAGCCTTTAAAAAAAATCTGCTGCTCTAGATAACCACAAAAAACATCTTTACAAAATGTCAGACAAGTAGGAGGGAGTGGAAAAAATGATATACTTATGTAGACAAGTTTTTGTTTCTTTGAAATAGTATGTAAGCAGCATGATTAATAAAAAGTATATACATGCAAGAACCTGTAGACTCAGCACAATGAGACTCAGAAGACAGTTGGGAAACAAAATATACATTAACCATTGTTTCAGAGATCTGGGTGTGAAGCCTGAAGAATATTTTCTTAAGGACATTTTCTACAAGGTTCTCAAAACAATTACTTAATCTTTGTTGTCTCCCATTTTTAAGCAAGGAGTTAAGGAACATGCAAAAATTAAGTTACTTTTTTCAGGTAAATTAGGGTATCCGGAATAGGGTGTCTAAAGTGTCTTCCTACCAAACTGGTATCTGATAAAGCCAACGCCCAGTCTGTTAAACAGTTTGGCTTCTTATTCTGTTTTTATTTTTCACTGAGATAACCAACTGCTTGTTTTTGTTTGTTTGTTTGCTGTTTGTTTGTTTTGTTTTTGTTTTTGTTTTTGGAAGTGTCACCTGTATACTTGCTTGGCAGACTTATATCTGTTACCTCCTAGGAAGAAGCACAGATTTTGTTATGACCAAAGAATTAGCAGAAATCTATAGCACTTGCAGGCTAATGTATCAGTACCAATGACACAACTAGCATACATCTTGTACAAGAACACTAATGTTCTTAAGGATCTCTAAAAAAATAAACACAAGGTTTCCATCATTTCATATGCTGGTATATTTTTAGTGTATATTGAAATCTATATCTTAATACATGATAGTATGTGACCTATATAATCTTAACAATAATAATAAAAAGTTGTTGCAGACGTCTTCCTTTCTGGCTAAACTGAAAAGCCTTGTCCATAATATATGGGCTTTAAATCTTTGTTGCATTTCTTCCTTGATACAATTATAGTTTTACCTTTCTTTATGAGGAGAGGATAGAGAAGAGAGGGAGGAGAAATAAAGGAATGAAAGATGGGCAGAAAGTCTAAGAGGGTCATGAGAGAGTTGTGGCTTACTGCATTAGGGCCGAGTCTCTTCAGTTTCTGTGCACTTTTCCAGCTGAAAGTCTCTGGAAACAAAAAACTTTTCAAAGACCTCACTGCACAGTATCCAGACACTCAATCAATCCAACTGCTTTTTTTTTTACAAACGTCCACTGGATCACTGCTGCTTCAACACACACCATAAAGAGCAGATTTGATTTGCTATAGCTGTATATCCAAAGGTAATTCCACTATCAGGCTTAACTTTTACTAAGTGTTTGCTCTGGTTTTAAAATTCTAACCAGAGCTATTGAACATTTGCTGAGATGGCCCACAATAAACCTCATCCTATTTTCTTTCCATAATGTGGATTGAGACCCTTCATTGACATTATTTTTTAAAGTATAAACTACTTATAAACTCACAATAATTATAAGCCCGGATAATGCACTAATATCCCATACTTTCAAAGTGATATAAATAAAAATGATACTCTCTTTCATGTAAGATACAATCCCTGTATAAGACAAAAGGAAAAATACAGTTCAAAGACAAAGGGATATAAGGAAATGAAGACGGAGTATTCTTACTGCTTAACTTATGAAGGGTAAGAGGCTAACTGTTAAGATTCACTAGGAACCTCAAAGAAAGGGTAAGTCTCAAAAAGGCACCTCAGAGCTGACAAATAACAATATCTTCTTATGCTGGAGCCTTCCCCTTTCCATAGACTGTAGAGGAAGCCTACAGTGACTAAGTTTCTAACTACACACAGTTTATTTACATTGTTGTGAATATCCCTCTGAAAGACAGTAACACTTCATACTGTTTACGAGGAGACACACAGGTTAAAAGCAGTGGCTGTCCCAGTGCTGTCAAGCTTTTGTTGTTGTTGTTGTTGTTGTTGTTGTTGTTGTTGTTGTTGTTGTTGTTCTTTTGGGGCTTTTTTTGTTTGTTTTCTGCAGATGTGACCAAGAAAAATAAGTTCATTAGAGAGAATGGAAGAAAAGTATTTGAAAAGCAGTGATAAGGATTCATGGGCTCAGGACAGTGCACTTCTACCTTCTGTTCTTCTCTGGGAAAAAAAGGCTGAGCGGGGAAAAAGTGCTCAGACCTAGAGAGGAAATATGTCTCTCCGTATAAACCATATGCCCACAGGCTACTGACACTTCAAATTCTGCATGACTGAGAAATTTGTCCCAACTTGCCAAAGAGCTTGGGATCACTCAAATGGAGGCAATGAGCACAGAGTCAGCTTGCTCTCTGAATGTCATGAATCCAGCGCTGACGAGACTCTCCTCTGTAGGTTGCCAATGTCAGGGCAGACTCACAAGAACAGCATGCAACTTAATCTCTGCTGCTCTCTTGGAAAAGAGAGTGATAGGAAAGCTATGCAGGAGAACTCCTTTGATTTCTTCCCTGCACCTCTGTGAGTTTTGTGGGTGTTTTTGTTTGTTTGTTTGTTTGTTTTTACTGAAAGTATAGTGCCTCACAAGAAACACTGCAACCGAACACATTGCTGAGTACATACCCATCTTCATCCTCAGCTATGGCCTGGATTTCCTATCATGAACAACAAGTTTTCTCCAACTTGTTTCATCTGGAGATTGATCATTATAAATAGGAAGGTACTGAGGGGTAAAGAAAGCTTCCCCATTTTAAGAATGTTTCAGTGTTCTTTACTAAGTAACTTCTATGCCCCAGACTAACACACTTGATATGAAAATTCACACAGCAGCAGCCAGTCCATTCCCATCATTGTTATTCATCTGACTTCCCGCTTCCTGTGCTCAGAATCCCTGATGACAGGTTAGCTGTAGCATCCCTGCTGTGCTTTATACAGAGGTACAATACCCTTGCAGAAATGAAACACAGTTACCTCATTTGTCTTGCATTTCCCAGAGGAAAGAACAGAAAACTCTTGCAGGGCAGGAGATGAACGATGCAGAATGCTGGAGATTGTAGATTTTCTGCCAGCTAGCCAAGGTATTAGAAATGTCAATACACCAAATGATAATCTAAATACAGTAGTGGAAATATATGATGCACATGGTAATCCATCCTCCCTCCCTCTGTTCCTTCCTTCTTTCCTTCCTTCCTTCTTTCCTCCTTCCCTTTCTTTTTCTTTCCCTCCCTCCCTTCCTCCTTTCCTCTTTTCCTTCCCCTTCCCCTCTTACTGTTCTACCCAATACTGAAAATAAAAGACACACAACATCTCAAATAAAAATATTCTTCTCGCTCTGTCTATCATTTGTGGGCAACAATCTTTTGTTGTCTGCCCAGTTAGTAACTAAACAATAACAACCAACAGCTAAATATCTGATATACACCACTATCAAGATGCACTATTAAAAACAGCATTTATATATATTGATTCAGTGTTACATGATATTTGTACTCTAAAAACATATATTTTTATTTCCATCATTAATAATGCAGCTTTTGTCAGATGATATTATTATTACCTGCTAATATTTATATGCACATATATACACAGGCGCACACACACATACAAGCACACACCACACTGCAGAGCTCTAGTTAGGCACCATCCTCTGGCACAGCAAAGATGAAACTTTGAATAAAAAATGACCATACCCTCTCTAATATTATAACTCTGGGGGTGCTAGGAAAGCAGGAGGGGAACAAACTGTAGACAGTGGCTGATCTGATGTGATCTCCCTGGCTGGAATCTCCCACTGCCACTGAATATTGGGCCAGGTGGGGGCACTGGTCTGACCAACACCTCGCCCCCCAATGCCATTGGGAGACAGACCAGAAGAGAATAATGAAGATATCAACAACTGCAACTGTCACTGTCATCACTGTGGATTAAAAAAGAAATATGTCTTCTATAAACAAACAATTTAACAAGATTGGATAAGAGTGGAGGATCAACTCCTTTAATATTTTTCCTGTGTTCTTGTAAATACCACAGAATACCATGGATCACTCACTTAAAGAAAAAAAATATATATATACATATATATATTTATATACTTAACATAAAAGCTGGCATCTGAATCTAGCCCTAAATTAAACTGAAAAATAGAAACAGAGAGGGAGATAATTTGTGTATGCACATGCATGGGAAGAGCTTTGTATTTTATAACCAGTGCATCAGTTGWTACACTGAAAGACATTTAGGTTTTTAGAGAAAGAGATGTGATAAGTCATTAAAAAGAAAAGAAAGCCAAGGTAGCACTGCCAAGAAGTGAATAACAACATGGTATATTTTGCTCTTACTCTCCCCCCTGCTTACTGCCTCTAAAAGAGAGCAGGTTAAGTAAAGTTCAGAAATACATAACACTAGTTTTTTTCCCAGGTTCATTTTGTATTTTTGGCCATGAACAAAGAGCACATATGTCTTCTGGCAGTTTTTCAACACTCATTTCAATGTCTTGATAACAGCAAACGTTCCACTAAGAAACAGTTAATGCTATTTTACAAAAGCAAATCTTTAGAAGACCCTAGATTCCACTTTTTGTGGAAATGAAATATTAAACCTCTTATATCAGATATAATCCTTCTTTATCTTTTGGAATAATGAAAATAATGGATCACTGTTGATATATTCTGTGCAGTATTACATTTGCAAATCACAGAAAAATAGGAATATTTTAACTATTTGTACATTTACAGTTGACTGTAGAAAATACATTTATGATAAAACTTGAAGAGATACTGTCTTTCTGTGAAAAAAAAAATCATGTTTTCTAACTAGAAATAGATTAGTCTGTCATTGATTGATTGGTTGTGTTACTATAGATTTGGGTTTTGCCTATTTCCCATTCCAATTTACTGAGAAAAAGTAATGTCTTTAGCTGGGATGGATATTGGAAGGTCATTTTATTTCTACTTTTTACCTTTAGTCACTATTGGGTACAGGTGACTTTATAGCAAATAAAGGGCTTGTGGTGCTTTTATGTAAGGAAATGCATACAGATGAAAACTTCAGTTATGTAGGGAGACTGACTTCTGATAACAGTGATGTAGATGTACACACTATCCCCAGGAAGGTTATTTTAATAGATAACTTCTGGAGAGCAGAGACAAAGATGTGCTTATTGCCTTCCGCTCCTGGCTGCAGGAAATGACGCTGAAATACTACATTTCAAGGACATAAGGCAGGAACACACTATGGCAGGCTTTAGAAGAGGGATCTGTGTTAATGGCTGCAATAATATTTATTTTCTGCCATTCAATTTCAACCAAGACATATCTGGCAGATTTTATATAGGGATTCATTATTTTATAGAACATCAGTATCAAACTGGATTCTGCTTAATTGCAACACTTTCAGATTCTTGCAAGAAAGTATGACAGCACCCATTCCCCGACGAGTTAACCAATGACAAAGGTAATAGAAATCATGTTTCTTTCAAGGAGTTACACTCCATCATTTTAGTACTTTAAAGAGAAATCATAGGTTATGAGGCTCTATTAAATTTACTAAATTCTTTGTCTCACTTCAATAGTTGGTGCTGCTTTTATGCACCAATCCAGGATGCCAAGAAAGAGTGACACATCTCAAACTACCCTTCAAAAGTCACACTCTCCTTCCTGTGCTATCTTCTTCCTCCATTTCACTCTTTCTGATCCATAAACTTTGATTAGAAAGCCTCAGGCATATGCAGTTATCAAAAACAGAATGTGACGCTTACAATGGAATTTACAGAGAGAACAGAGATTTAGGGATAAATATGAATTAATTTTGTAAAGGAAAATTTTATTCATATCAAGGAAGTATCACAAAACTTTAACTTTTCCTTGAGGCATTTCTATGAGGTTATTTGCAATGGAAGTTAAAAAGCAATACTGTCAACAAGGACAGAAGCAGACATGTCCAGACATGCCACAGGAAGTAAATCCCTGCTTCCAAAGCATCCAGTTACAACCACAATATTTAAGAAGTTTGTGCATCAAGACACAGATCACTTCTGTGGGAGCTGAATTCTATCGTCCATTTCAAGGGTTTGGGGAGAGACTTTTAAGGCTACGCTGCCGAACATCCTGAACTATGACTACATAAATCGTCAGCAGGCTTTACAATGCCAAATCAGGAAGCATGTAAGCATATATTTTAAATGCAAATATTAATCTCAAACCCAAGTCACACAAACTGAAAGGACATTGTTTTAATAACTGTTGTTATATTGTTATGTTAAATGTATGAAACAGGTCTGAGTGATATTGGGTAGCTTCACTGAAACCAGTGAAGTTAAGCTAAACAATAACTCTCAGAAAATCTTCTCCTGCACATTGGCTTGCATTCTGTGAAAAGTTGTGTATTTCTAGTGGTGGGCTGTATACTTGTTACGTTAGGAATTTTTGTGTTACAAGTACTTCTTTAAGTAAATGGAAATGTATAGCCTACTAATGACCATTTATCCCACTGCAACAAACATGATGAAAACACTCCATGTTATTTTCAATAAAAAGAAACATCATTCTATTTGGACACTTCATCATGATTTGTTAAACCAATTACTTCCCCTGCCTGTGATAAATTTAAATAGCATTTAGATGTACTTATTTTTATATTCTGCAATAATGACTTAAATTACATTTTCTTTAAACAGAAAGCATTTAAAGAAGGTCATTAAATACAAAATTGTTTGATCATTACGTGAAAGAATTTAATGTCTTCAGCAAGCTTCCAGGCAATTTATGAACAAAATAGATATAGAAAATATTCTTTACCTAACAAAATCTCTTAAAAATCTTTTATGTTTTATGTTAAAATAAATGTCATGTAGAAGAAAGCGATACTACTAAAATAATCACTAGTGTGAAAATTATGTGACACTTCATGTCATATTATGCTTCCCCTTGCAGTTTTTCATGAATTAGAAAAAGATAATTAGCTCCCACAGTCATGACAGTGATGCAACACTACTGTGAGTTGGTCTCTCCATGCTCCGAGTACAGTAACTGAAGAGAAGGTCCATAAGATTCAAGAACAGTGTTCTGACAACATGCAGTGTGTCTAAGAGTCCCAGTCTGTCTTCTCTAGGTCTGTGATTGCTCCTGCTGAAAGCCATTTGGAAATAACTTCAATTGATTTGTAACGACACAGGACAGAGCACAAAATTACTTGGTTATTAATATTAGAATAAAGGACACAAGGAAGCTTTCAAGGGTGAGCATGTAGTTATGCTTCAGAAAAGACTGGATTCTGTTAAAGATATTGACATTTACAATATTTACTCTTAAGCTTTGAGGGCTCTCTGTCCTTGAAGTGAACAAGATCAGGCCAAAGGCAAGTTAGCATTATTCACAGTGTAGATGTTCATCTGTGGAAAATATACTGCAAGGATGCAGTACATCTGTGCATTTGCATGGCAAAGGATGCCTTTTTTAAAAGAAAAAGAACGAGATGATGGGAAATATATGTAAAAATGAGGTAAAGATGAGCCTCCAGCTGTTAGAGGGAACTTCAGCATCTCAAGATTTCTTTCAGTTTTGTTGTTCACCAATAACAATGAAGTAATGATTGCAATCAACAGCTTAATAGAGGTAGAAATGATCATAAAACTGGAGTACTCCCAAACAAATAATTAAATCTAGGTTGTATTGTCCTTTTTACGGCATTTTGCCCTACCTGTTAATGGAAAGTGAATAGTAATGTGGTTTGTCAGGTCTGTCATAGCATGGGTAAGCAGCACTTACAAATACACTACAGCTTTTATAAAGGCATCACAGTCATTAATAAATGTGACCACTGGGAGAAGCAGCTTTGAATGTTTACCTGTGGAAAATAACTTTAAGTTTCTTAGATACAGAGGAGTACATTTAAAATTAAACAGTGGACACCAGCTAGGTGAAATCACCATTTATTTATTTACTTTCTACTTGAATCTCAGTGGACCATCTGTAATGACTTGAACTGGAAGATTTATGTTTCAACATTAAAATGCCACTTTCCAACCACTTCTGGAAGCTAAAATACCTGAACTTAAAGTCTATCTAAGCTGTGACATGGGCCATTATATCTCCAAGAGCTGAACCTCCCAGACAATGATTGGGGAAGGTTTCATGCACAGCCAGTCAGAGCCAGATACATACTGGCATCTTCAACTTGTTCAGTAGTAAGGGCTCACTAACTATCCACTGGTCAACAGTAATATGTGAGTTTTTATTGTCTCCAACTGCAGCAAAGACATTTACTCAGTTCTTGAGCATCTGGCTGAAGGATCACAGCAGCACCTTATGGAGCTTTGCCTTCTGCATGTTTATTAGCTTGTTGCAGAATGAAAAGTTGTTATCGAAGATAAAGGAAAAAAAAAAGGAAAATCGGAGCCTTCTACAGCTTGACTTTGAGTGCTTGGGAGAAGACAAGTAGTACCACATAAAGTTATGACTATAAAAGTCAAGCACATAGCAAATCACCATCTGCAGACAGGAGGGAAGAGGCTATTGTGGAGTGATGCTCTTATTTACTGTAGATGCCAGAACACCATTTATAATATTCATGGCCACAGGTTTTTTTTCTTATACTTCTGTTGAGATCCTGGAAGAGGCTAATTTACCGTACTGTGAAGCTGGGTGTCATGCTTTCATTCCTCCACAAAAGGGTATATCTGGTGGTTAGCATATTGCTCCAATGAGTTGGAAGAGAGGCCCTGCAATTGGTGATACATTTATCACAGACAAACCTTCCAATCTGCTCTTTCCTGTTCTTGCAGGCGAAGTAGACTCAATAGGTATGACATTGTGCAGTGAAGTATTAAAAGAAAAAAATGGATTTGCTGCTAGAAATCACCATGAAAATGTACAGTCTCACATGCATTGAAGTACATCATTCAGTCTGTTTGTGATAAAGAATTCATCAGATTAGGCACAATTTAACAGTTGCAAACAAATTCCTACGGTTTTTGGTTTTTAAATTTTCAGCAGGCTCCCAGACCTACATTTTGGCATTTATGGAACAGATTTGATTTTCAGGAGTTGCAGTTTGACCTATGCTCCTGGTCATTTAATTAGTTAATTAATTAATTATTTTTAAGGGAACAGGGCACAATAAAAATGTAAAGGCTGTAATGTATCTCTTACAGTGACCTAGGAGCTCAATGTAGAAATATTTAACAAAATATATTTTTATAATTCTCATTAAAATATCTGAATTTTATTTGTTATACCAAGTTCATAGGTATTCTATGAAACAAATTAATATTCATGTCCTGTGGCTTGAATCAAACCTTGAGAGTTAGAGATGGTTCAGGAGTTAATTTTATTGTATGCAATATTCTTCTCTATTAAAGGCATTTGATATAAATTGCCTTAATTTAAAAACTACAACAAAAATCTATTAGACTTTTCTTGTTACATTAAAGCTTCTCAAGAAGACATGATTAATGCTGTACCACCTTAATTAATTTGATATCTGTTCTCTTTGCATTCAAAGAACACTTTATACATGCTTAGTTTTTGAAAATAAAGGAAGGATAGAAGACAAGAACCACTGCATGAAACCTAAGAAAAAGTTATAAGATCTTCTCTATGCAAATGGATATTAAAGATCTCACAGAGGCCTTTTTGTATCACATATATGCATTTATTCATAGATAGATAGATAATAAATACATTTCTTTAAAGTTCTTGTCCTACCTCATCACTCTCACAGGGTGAAGAGTCTTGTGTAGTGATTGTGTTAAGCTCCAGAAATCCTGGAGTTAAATTGCCACATGTTGTGAGAAAGGCCTGTGGATGCCCATGCGCTCACATATAGCTTGTAGGATCAGTGCTGGAGCTCATGGAGTGTTTTAGGCAAAACTGGTTGAACAATTAAGGACTTTGAAGATTAGAGCATGGACTGGGACTCCTGTTCTATTTTAGTTTTCCTGTAGGCCATAAGAGTATCATTCAGGGATTTTGTTTCTCAGTTCTTCAACTGTAAAATGAGGAAAAGATAATAGTTTTGTTCTGCTTTACATTGCAACTGAAGTGCTTAACTTCTATAGCAGTGTTATCTGATAGGAAACCCAAACTGTTTGAAATAGTCCTTTATTATTATCATTATTATTTTTTAATAAACTATCTTCTTTATTTAAATATATTTGTAATTTTGAAGGAAAATGGTTCCACTCTGAAGGTCCAGCCTTTGTTGCCAATGAGGTCCCACAAGAAGTTTTACTTCTTACGGTGGCAAGACTTTGCTGACTGGGCAGTTTCTTGTCTTTTATAGACTGAAGGTCCTGAATGAAGGGATTTGGGCAGTAAGGGCTAGGAACTGATGCTGGTTAGTTAACTTCTCCAGAACATGTTCTTTCCTGCCCTGCTTCTGCTGCATACTACATTTAGTTGTGAGCTTTTCCTCACAAAAACATGCAGTTTGTTCCTTTACAAAGGACTTTATAGTACTTCATCAGGATCTGGGAGTCTGAGGAAGTTATAGCAGAAGGACAATCCAACAATTAGTGTACTTGCCTAAAACTGTCTTTTTTTGTGTGTGTCCATATTTCCTATGTGTAAAAGGGGCATGAGGGATATGAACTATGAGGAACTTATGACACAAACACATCAGAAATGACCTGCCCAGGATTATGGTAATAGTGGCAAACGGAAGATCATGCAATACGGGAAGGTAAAGCTAATTGGGAACTTTTGGGGTAAATGTAGTTTACACCAAAAGCTGATTCATCAAAACAAACAACAACAACAACAAAAAAAACACACAATCTTTTTGTCTTTCTTTTCTTTTTCCTAGCTTTCCTTGGGATGATTTTCTGAGATGAAAAATGGTAGTGAGAAATAGGGGTGTGGTGAAGGTGAAGACCTACTGATCTGTCCCTTAGTGGTAGCTTTCCTCTGTGCTGGGCTGCTGATTTTGAGTCACAGACTTCACTTCCTCCTTATCACCACATTTTGAGCGTAGTGGATGACTAGATCACATGCCAAGTTCCAGGACACGTTCCCCAGATTTAGAAAGTCATGATAAGAGCTGATTAAAAAATATTGATCTGGTTAATTATTTCAAAATCATTTATCATGTACTACTTGCAAAGCTTCTTGTCTGAGGAGAGAGCTATCCGAAAGTTTTCCTGGGTAGCACTGCTCACCAGAAGACTCTTCTTCCAAACGGACAGCATCATTACCAGTTCCAAATTGTCCAGTAAAATTAGATGAAAACATGTTATGAAATGTGCATGTCCATATTACATGTGGCTGTCCAGGCTTAAAACACAGCACTGTCTGGGGATAGAGAGTGATTATGGAATATCAGAGTACATGAATTTAAAGATAAATGCATGCAGAGAAAGAAAACACTATAGGGTGTGATTCATCTTGTCTGACTACAACACGTTACACATAAACAAGCATATAAATTTGCATTTGAGTCAGCCAAAATCTGGCCAATACAGCCAATGATATCTCAAGAGAAATTTATCTCATCCCAAGGTAAGCGCTTTCATCTACTCTTATGAATTGCCCTACATACTCCATTGACTGTATTGACTAGATCTCCATTAACTATAATGAAGCTTAGATGAATAGCTCACACATAGACACCTAAATTGCAGATTAACTGAGATGAAATCCACGCTTTGTGTTAGCCAGATAGTTTTTCTATACTTGACAGATACTGCCAGAAAAGAAGAAAGTAAACTTACCTTGCAGATTTTCAGTATTTGGTTTTATTCTGTGTATCAGAAGGAGATAAATATTTTTCTTACCACAGTTAAAAAATGGAGCGTGTATGGCTAGCATCCCACTGGAGTCCCTAACCATGGGAATTATTCTGTTGTGTGCCCCTATTTCTTACTCCCATTTCACATCTCAGAAAATCATCCCAAGGAAAGTTGTGTGTTTGTTGGGGGGGGGGGCAGGGAGGCAAAAAGATTGTGATTTTTTTTTTGATGAATCAGCTTTTTATATAAACTACATTTACCTGAAAAGTTCCTGATTAGCTTTACCTTCCCGTATTGCATGATCTTCCGTTTGCCACCATTACGATAATCCTGGGCAGGACATTTCTGATGTGTTTGTGTCATAAGCTCCTCACAGTTCATGTCCTTCATGCCCCTTTTACACATAGGAAATGTGGACAAAAAAAATAAAAAAAAGACAGTTTTAGGCAAGTACACTAATTTTGGATTGTCCTTCTGCTGTAATTTCCTAAAACAAATAAATGCACAGTTACTGGCAGTGGAGATTTCTGTAGGGTACAAAATAAAATAAAATAAAATATTATTATTTCATTTTATGGCATGACTACATTTCATTTCCAAATAAATTTAAATGGTGTTATGATTATTTTATTATATATTATTTTTAATTTTCTTATTCTATATAGTGCATCTGCTGGATATCATTCTGATAGAACTGATAAGCTATACTAAAAATAGTTGTAATTAATGTAGTCTATTTTCTTCTCTCTTCTGCATTTCCTGTAGTAAAAAACAAGTCTCATTTTATTACCGTTTCATTCCTGTTTGTAACTGAAGTACAGTAGTTTAAATAAATAAAAGGGAAGAAGGGACAGAAGAAAACTATAACTGAATGCTATTACCAATGGATTCAGCCTAAGAAGTCATGAGAGTTAAATTTATTTAATCTATAGGCAATAAATAGATATATCATTTGAATATGAAACAGATCAAAGTGTTTTAAAAAATGATACATTAATATTTTCCTAAGAAAAAAGCTTTCAGGCATGCCTCAGTGAATTAAGAAAGTGTCCATTTTAAGTTTCAAATAATGTTGATTTTTAAGGCATTCTCAGTTATTTAACCCTAATCCCACCACCCATCTAATTTCCTATTTATTATATATTTAATGCTTCTTATGGATGGGTGAATTTGTCCAAGCTTAATATTTCTTATTTTAATTTGTTAGAAGCTAGGAAGCAAAAAAAAAAACCCTGCCAATTAGAAAACTGAAGTCTAAGTTTAAGGAAAACATATTCTTAAGTGCTGTCTTGAATAAAGATATTTTCCTAAATAAAGGCCATGAAGAAATTTCAAGTTGATAACCTGCTAGGCAGCTTTAAAATAGAATCTATAGCCTGAACATGACATTTCCATTAAATTCAACTCAATTCATCTCAGTAAAACTCAGTTATATTTCTAGCTCAGCTGTAGATTCTTAAATACAGGTTACTCTGTATAATTTAACCTGAAGTGTAGATACATCATGGAGGTTCTTACATACTTTAGGTAAGGACATTATAGATAAATACGAGTGAGTAATAGGTTGCACTGTTACCATATGTCATAAAACCAAATGTATCACAGAACAGGCAGCAACCTGTAACTTGCTTCCTTTCACCCCCCCCCCCCTCTTAAAAAAAAAAAAGAAAAGAAAAGCTTGGGGAAAACTGCTTTTATTCAAATCCATAAGAGGTGTGGGTTTTGTTCGTTTGTTCGTTTGTTCGTTTTCATTGAAAGAGAGAAGTACAAGACTTATCCATGCAGCTGAACCGAATGTTGTTTTCCAATACGAATGCAGCGTGGGTGTAAGGCTGCACCTGGCTAGAGCCCTCCGTCGCTCACCAGGAGGTGTTTGTGTTTATGTGCATGGTGAAATACATCGTAGTGCTGTGGCATCATTCACAACTGTGACATTGCTGTTGCTGAACAAAGTTTTAGCACAGTCTATTTCTAGGCTAATCGCTACCTTTTCTTTTCCTTGGTGCACCAAAAGGAAAATTAAAATGGTATTGTCTCCTGTAAAGGGGGGGAAAAAATGCAGTAAGTGAGAAGAAAAGCATTTCCCACAGAAATAATGTTGACCAAACCAGAAGTACAATCAATATTACCGAAGAATTTGCTGTCTGACCAACCAGCACAAGACCTCTTTATGTTTAAACATTAATATAAAACATGTTTGACACCATAAATGTATCTGGGTTCACCACTTTCCCAAAGTGAAATAGATTCTAACTATGTTTGACAAGATAGGCAAATGGTCCTTCAGCAGCTGATGAATGAGATGTTCACAGTGGAGAGCTGAACTGGTATATCCTGCCCGAGATAATGAGACTGTCTATGTAGTGCTTGGCCTGCCTCCCTTCAATTTCTTCCCATATTAGAGGAGACAGATTTAATCCTTACAGATTGCAGAACATTCGGGCTTTAATCATCTCAGTGTTTCCCTCATCTTCCTCTCAACAGAACCTGGCCTCACAAAACAAATGCATTTTTTATTTATTTTCTGTGAGAGGAACCATAAGAACAGCTGTAGAGATATAACCCAGCTGAGCGGTAATGGTGTCTACCTTGGCATTTGATTTCTATTCAGATGAAATTTAATAGCAAACAAGTTCCTGTTTATCAGGACTTCCAGAGTCAATGTAAATTGCTACATTGTTCAGTTAATTTAATTTTCCGAACTAAAACAAAAAGTCAGGAATGTGATTTTGGATAGAAAATTATTATAAAAAGCATAACTGATATATTCTTTTAGTTCATGAATGAGCATTTAAATTTGTGATCAGAAAAGGAATCACCTGGTTGATCGGCTCCACATCTTCAAAATGTGTTTAAGTTTTTGGCTTCCAAATTATTTTTAATTATTTGTAGGAAGCTAGGAGTAAGTTTTCTAAAAATGCACCCCATGTAGTTTTGGATAAAAATCATCCATGTTCAGCCCAAGAAGGACGGTAGCTTTGCAACTGTCTTTGCTCACTTGACTATGCCCTTTATTCTGGCATCCATTGTACAAAGAATAGGCTTACAAGCTCTTCACTTCTTTGAAATATAAGACAAATCTGAGCTTTTATATCAGGAAACATACCTATGGGATAATAAATTGTTTTTGCTTGTTTGTCCCCCCATTTCATCCTTCCCCTTCTCTAGCTCCCCCCCCCCAAAAAAAAAAAAAAAAAAGCTTTGGAATATACTTAAATGAAGACATTTAAATTACATGTACACTTTTCATAGGTCTTCCTGGTGATTATGCACTGCTTAATAATGTCAGTATCCATTCTCTCCATTTTTTTTCTTCACTTGTAAGTCTTACAACTTGTTTCTCTCATGTAGGAGCTGTCACCAAGTGATGTACCCACTCACTTCCAGTTAATTAAGCACAAGAGAGGATCAAATGTCTGTTTATTACAGGACCAGGGTCATCACGTGGCCTCTATTGTGAATCAATGCATGGGGCACTCACTATTGGAAGGAGAGAGAGAAAAAGGGGAAGAAAAAAAAAAAAAGGCAAAAAAGGCCAGCCCCAACCCCCCCAAAAGCCAATGGAATGAAACGATTGAGCAAGAATTATTGGCAAGGCCATCATGAGTGATCCCAGGTAACTTTTAAATGGCCTACAGAGATCATCCAATAGAATAGCGGTGAAAAAGATTAACTTCAAAACTGAACATGAGCACATCACCTCCAATATTTTAATCGACTCTTTTTGCTTTCCTTTGGGTCTTAATAATCATTGGAAACAAAATCCTCTCTCTGAACTGAAGGACAGATCTTCATTCTGTCAGGCTGCGATGATTCCCCCCTCCTCCCCCACCATGGATTTTGATGGACTTTTATTCTTTACCTGTTTCTTTAGAAGCTTTATGCTTGAGGCTATAATCCTAATACAGTCCTTTTCTTTATAGAATGTTTGTGGTTGATTCAGAAACTTCCTCCCTTGCCCCCCTGAACATACAGACATATACATAGACACACAGACACACAGAAAGTAACCCAAATACCAAATTTCAGTTAAGAAATTACAAGTTTTCAGATGGGATGACTTGGAGTCATTTCAGAGTAACCTTGTATATGTAATCAGGCATTTGTCTTGTAAACTTTAGGCCAACAGGTATATGCCTCATAAACAGGGATCAGCTTTACATTAAATTATCTAAAATTGATTGAGTAAAGTAATGAAATAAATTTGAGAAGAACACATAGATGATGTGTGGTAAAATAAATACACTTAAAACTTCAGCATCCTAAAAATATTGTAAAAGTATTAGCTTAATAGGCAGATACTTCATAGGCATGAAATTGCTGCTCATGAAAAGAGAGAAGTTAGACATTTCTTGATTTAAATGGTCTGTGTACCCATGAATCAAGTAGCAGAAGCCACAATAGCTAAAGCAAATATGTGTTTCAGGGAGCACAGAGAGAACGAAGAATTTATTTCTAAACAGGGTTCCCAGTGTTCCTTTTTGTCCAGCTCCATAGAAAACCTGAAATGCTGAGCCAAGGTAGGTGACACATTGTACAATCAGAGTCAAGCAAGCAGCAAAGAGACATACCTACAAAAGGTACGTAGATAGTCAATGATATGAATCACAAGTCAGACACAAGTTGATGGGTGATTTGATAGTGCGTCTATGGTTCTGCACCATGTAGGACATTTTCACTAGCCTGCCAAAACACTGGAAGCAGAGTTTATATCTGGAAAATGAGTCCAAACTATGAAAGAAGACTTTTTTTCTTCTTCTTCTTTTTTTTTGCTTACTTTATGCTCACCCTGTTGATGTTGAGCTTTTCTAGCTAGGGCTGGGACATCCATCTGACTCTGTAATAAGCAATCTCAGACCTGAAGTGCCAACAAGTGTGGGCAAAACAGCCAGGAACAGTAACGCATTAAACCATACAGCTCAAAATCTCTCTTTCTCTATACACAGCTGAAGAGCACCTGTGAATATTTGTTTTGCTAAAGACTATTAAGAAGGAATTATTTTGTTAGGATGCAAAACTGTATGCTTTATATAGCTCTATGATACTTGCTGTATGCTGTTATGTTCAAAGAAATATTGGATCCAACCAGTATTTGCTTGCATTGCTCTTGTTTATTTTTTGTCATAAAAATTATGAAAGAATAAAGCTCTATTCCTTTACACTTACTTTAAAAGGGCAGTCACAAGATAAATGCTCTGGAGACAATAAATGCAAATTTTAAAGTTTTTAACACTGTGTTCAAATATGATGGTCCTGGAGAATTATCCTGATCCTTTGGTTTCTAAGCCAAATGAAGTGACTTTTTTATTGTTCTTCAGGAAGACCTGCATCACCGTCATAGGACAGAGAAGTGCTGAAGAAAGGCCATTATTGAAACCACAGGACCTGTTAGCAGTCATCTTGGGGAAATTTGAAACAAAGCCAGGGTAGCTGATTAGTCAGGAGTCAGTCACCATCCTCAAACCCTGCACCGTATGAACACTATGTTCCAGGTTTGTCATTCAGGGTAAACATAAGCTTCTACACTGTTGTGAAATGTGATATGGTGAATGTAAGCTTCTAAACTGGTGTTTTTGTGGCCTTATTATCAATGATTTCAGAGGTGTGAACTGAGGAAGTTAACAATTCAACAGCTGGAGAGCTAAAAAACAGAGACCAGTTGATTAATATTGGGGAAGAATTTGATGTAGGAAGTTTTGCCTGTAATGATCATAGTATACAGGGTGTAAAAATTCATCCTATGCTATTTTAACAGCAAAGTAAGAATCAAAAGAGAGAAGAAAAGAAAAGAAAAGAAAAGAAAAGAGAAGAGAAGAGAAGAGAAGAGAAGAGAAGAGAAGAGAAGAGAAAAGAAAAGAAAAGAAAAGAAAAGAAAAGAAAAGAAAAGAAAAGGCATCCTGAAGAGAAACATGTCCAAACAAGTATTTTTAAGAATTATTTTTTCAGTATTTACAGAGAATAAATTGCTGGTACATATGAACAAATTATTTTATCTATTTTTAATTTTCTCTACTTTTATTCAGACCTCTGTGATTAAATTTTAAGAAATCTAAATTCTTGCTCAAACAATGGATGTCCACTGATACCAGTATTATGATGTTCCAAAATCTTATGAACTGAACTTTCTCTTTTAATGAATATATAAATTCTATGAACTTTCCCTCAGATCATTTCTTCAAATGTTCGTACAATAGCTCTGAATCACAGTGATTCCATACCATCTTATAGAAATGCTTTTAACACTAATAACAGATCTGAGCTTTCAGAGTACAATTGAATCTATCTATTGTTAACTACTGTGGGATGCTTCAAAATCTATTTATTTTGAATTTAGCATTGATTCCCTTCCCTCTCCCTCCCCCAACTGGAAAGCAATATGAGACTTGAGTATGGTTTGATTTCCTTGGAATCAACATCCCAGCAGGAAGGAAAAAAAAAAAAAAAGTCTGAAAGTGAGTTTAATTTGAGTGTACTTTGACCCACAAAGTGGAAGAGACATAAAGTCAAACTTTTTACTTTTGCCCACACAACAAAGTGGAAAGTTGTACTGAAGCTTTGCAGTGGTAACTGCCTAGGATGAGCATGTTCAGCTGATGTAAATTCTCATACTTTGACTGGATAAGAGAAGGTATGACAGTTTATAACAGATGTGGATCTGATCCAAATTGCTTAACTTTGCTGGCTTTAAATCTTCTTGATGGCATGTGGTTCAATGTCATTCTTAGTGCTTTTTTATGAGACTCTCAGTATTTTTCTTCTGGCTCTGGAAGCCAAATGATATAAAACTGCAAAGATTCTTACTCTTCTTAAGTGGGTTTCTAATGCTTATCACTGCAGTAAAAACATTTAAGTTATCAGCCCAAAGACTTCCAGTTTAAACAGGCTTAATCTATTTACTAAATTACATGAAATATCAGCTAATTATACTGAGATTCCTGGGTATCAAAATTACAATTCTCAATTCCTTTGGAGTTGATTTTCCTAATGGGAACTTTTTTTTTTTTTTTAATTGGTTATGGGTCACAGAGTTGGGAAGTTGGAATACCAGAATTAAAGACCATTGGGTCAGATATGTAAATTCTACTGAGTTGTGATGAGTTTAAATCTTCTAGTCTACATTTTTGACAGATCAAAGAGGGTGCCCTTTTGTTGGCTCACTGTTACTTGTAACTGATAGGTTGTAAATTATTTATGGGGCCCTTTTTATTGTGTTAAAACGTGGCTATAGAATAAAATCAGACAAAATATCAACTATATGACTATATAGATTTCTAAAAGAACTGGGAAGCTCTGTACTGTAAAATGCAGTAAGAACTTTTAAAGGTATTACTCCACCTGAAATGTCTTTCCAGTGTAAAATTTATGGCTTCACTATTACCAAAAAAAAAAAAAAAAAAAGACTGTGCTTCTGTTCTTTTACTGAAGTTTATGAATTGCACTCTCACTCTTCCATAATCTTATATCTGGTACTTTGTTTCTTGCTTAAATAATGATTGTGTTAGTCGATATAGAAACTTCATAGGTAACAAAACCATTAAAAACATATTAGCCTTAGTGGTAGGGAGAAACAACTGGATAATTTCCTTTCTGTAGCACATCCACCTTTCGCAGTGCTTCACACAAGCCTGTTGCTGTGACACCTGCAAGAAACTCAGAATCTCCTAAACCTCCAGTTGAAGAAATGCTCTGTTAAACAGTGTTACAAATCCATCTTTTAGCTTTGAATTCTCCAAATTTGCTTGATGTAGCAAGTGCTGTATAGTTGTGTTTGGCTTAAATAGTCTCCAAAGACTTTTTCTCACAAGCAGACACTTCCTCCACAGGTAAGGAAAAAAAAAAAAAAATCCTGGGAAAGCATGTCTGTTTTGTCTAACACAATTATTTCCATTTGTTCTTCCAACTCATTGGAAGAAGCTATTTAGAGAGAATGCATTTACTCTGAAATTGTTAGGTTGACTGAGGAAATATCTTGGAAGCAATTGCATTACCAAGTTTGCTGCTGTGAGCTTTGCTCCACAAGTTAGATAATAAGCCACAGAATACAGATTACAAGGTCTCAGCATTATCCAATTTTTGTTTATCTTCAGCAGAGCATTAAAAAAAAAAGAAAAACTGCTTTCAAATATTTGTCATTCTGGAGCATGTATACAAATGGCAGTGGCTTTCAGAGTTTGTCTAATTTGCTTAAACTTAAATTGTCAAAATCAATAGCATGTGAAAGTATAACATTTTCTTATAAGTTATCTAATGCTATATATCCACTTGTGTCTAATAATCCACTTGTGTCTATAAATGCACTCAGACGTTAGGCAATTTCTATGATCCTCTTAACTTTTGGACTATGATACTTTAGAAAGCTGCAGCATTGCAGTATAAATAATTTAATTATCTGTGGCTACATGGTGGTACAGAGGAATTATGTGCAAGGGTTGAAGTTATTGTTTCATGTTCCGTAACTAACACAAAAGAACTTCATACTTCTTATCCTTACTGAGAGACTGATTGCAGACTGGATATAGTCACAATAACATTTTAGTCATCTGCAGGCAGATTAGTTTCCTGATACCTCCTCTAGTCCTTTCCTTCTGCAGCCTTTTCATATTTCTGTAGCCACATGCAGACTGGTGGGGCTTTTGTTTCCTTTGTCTTCATCCTAATCACGTAATCTGAATTGCAATTTAATTGAGTCCCCCTAAGATGTTGCTGACTGAAGAGAGTAACAATATTACCTTTATTGGCTTTTTTCCCTTTTATTTCAAATTCAAGTGAAACAAAGTGTAAGAAGCATGGACACAATGTAACAGAAACCGTAGATAAGTGACAAGGTCTTGTGATAATAAATAGCACTACATTGGTGAATAAAAAGGTGAACAGTGGAGTGAACCCCATAGTGTCCAGTAAGTAACGAGTTACCTCTTTTTTCATGTATGTATCCTGAGATACATTGCAACAAGTGACAGGTTTTGGTTTTACAGAGTATCTACTGTAATTCTATTACAAGGTCAAATATTTATCTCAAAATGCTGTGGAGAATATGCATTTTTTTGTGATACCTTATAGACATGTCCTAAATTCATCCCTGTTAAAAAGAATTATTTCTCATAAAAGATACTAAAATTATCTTAATTCAAAAAAAGCTGTGACCTGTGTGACTGAAATAAGGCAAAAATTAAGAGGAAATAGTGAAGTAAGGATTATTGCAGATGTATATTGTCATCTTTGCTAACAGAATAAAAATCTGAAAAATGTCATATAAAGTTTTCTAAGACCTACATCACAAAATGACTGCACTTATTATACTTAAAAGGAACTTAAAAGACCAAGGCTGTCATGATTTTCAAATCTTCTTCCCATCCAGTGGCCTCACACAAAACTCAAGAGGGTTTTGTTTTGTTTTGTTTTTTCTTTTTTGTTTTGTTTTGTTTTTTATTTTTGTGTTATGTCCAAACAAACTTCAGTCCAGACAAGATTCAAAATGGCTAATTTGCTTCAAGTATATGGACTGTAGTTTCCCCTATTTCATCGCCTTCATGCTCACTCCTAAAGAACAAACTAGTCCCCTCTGATTAATTACTGAAAATCAATCCTTGCAATATCTTTTAAGTAAAATATTGAACTGTTTCCTTTAGAAACTGGCTGAAATCCAGATTAAATAGTGTGTAAGGCTGAATCAACCTCTGATCAGTAACTATATTCCTCTGTCATAAAATTAAGTTAATCTGGGAACTTCAGTGGACAGATAAATGCTCTCATTCATCTGCATTTCCCTGTACTTCCCAAAAGTAATGACTGTTTTTAATAAACTTTCTCTGCTAAGGTATCTCAAAAATTATTTATACTAAAACAAAAAACCCTGTCCAAATCAGGGTTGATTGATTTCCTAACAGTATTTGTCTAACACATAATTTGTTCCTACCATTGTCAGCTACAGAGGCTTATCAGAATAAAAACATCAATTAACTACATATAGATTCCTTTTTTAAAACAAAACATTTGAATCCAAAAATGTTTCTTTTTGTACAAACAATATTGTAAAACACAAGCATAAGAAAGTAATTGCACAGACCGAGCAACTTTATCTCTACAAATTTATAAGAAATAATAACCTCCTAAAAAGTTATTAGTTCAGAACTATTTGTGATGATTTTTAATGGAAAAGTTTTATCATGGGTTTGTTAGAACAAATTCTTCAATTGAAAGAGTCATTTCAACAAATTTTCAACCTATCTCTGACAAAAATCAAGGGGGGAGTTTGACCTAAAAGGAGTCAAAATAATTAAGAGGGGAAGAGAAAGAAAGCTTGGGATCCTTGATTTTTTTTTCTCTCTCTCTCTCTTTTTTTTTTTTTCCTGCACAGGAAAAATGCTCAGCGGCTTGAAAGTGTTCTCAGTAGACTAAAACTGGTTCTACTAAATCAATAACTGTTAAATTAGGGTGATGCCAAAATCCCATGTCATTCTGGGCTATCGACCCAACACTGTTCTAGAAACACCTAGGTTTCCTAAGGTTACAAGCTCATCACCACTGGTTCTAGTAGATCAGATTGGAAAGGATAATCGGACAGCAGTAAAATTTTCTGCTACCATGATGAAAAGGAAAACAAAGGAATGACAAATTCCCATTAGAGAAGATTATACCTTTCAGGGAAAGAATTACGCTGTCTTAGAAACTTGCCTTGTTTCTTCCCATAGACATTATACTGATAGATAAAGAAGGTTCACACTGATTCAAAAAGCTGATTCAAAATCCCCTTATTGACAAATCTGTGCTGCGACATATTGTACATTCACCTCAGATTAATCTCTCCACATGCGACCTGAGTGAAACCACACAGGGCTTGTATGCTATTAAATATTTAAGAAGTGACTCTAAAATAATGGCTGTGTGTATGTCTCCTTCATAGCTGAGCTCCAACTGTTTCCTGGCAGGTAAAGGAATGTAAGCTAATAAAGTGAAACTTCAGCACTTCACAACTGACAAATATATATAATTTCTATCTGAATCTTAAACTTCCTTTTAAATGGCCCATTGCTCCAGACAATGGAAAAAATCACTCTTTTTGACATGCAAAGTGGGCATTCTTCACCTATCTGGCCACAAAGTTGGGGAGTATTGACACTGGCAGATTTTTTTTCTGATGACAGTTTTTCTGACTGAAAAATGTCTTTTCATTTAAAAGAAATTACTAGAAGGCCACAGGTAGCTGAAAAATGCAGAAAATAAGAACTGTGGTCAAAACCATGGCCATTTAGCCTAAGACTGTATCTGATATCTTTGGCTGTCTACATTAGGAAGTAGCATGATGAGCTGTCCCTGATATATGCATCATATTCTTGCAATCTATAGCTTAGTGATTTCTTTATCTGAAGATTATGTGAAATAACCACTGTGAATACTTGTACTGAACCATTTCCTCACCATCTTTTTATGAACATAGGATATCTTTTGTTATCAGGAATATTCTGTGGCAGTGCCTTTCAGAAATGAATTATACATTGTGTGTGTGTGTGTGTGTGTGTGTGTGTGTGTGTTTTTCTTTTTTTTTTCCCTTGCTGCCTAATAATTTAATTTGTTGTTTCTTCACTTCTGTTTACAAGAAATAAATATAGCTTATTCTCTTAACACATTATTTTTGTAAATGTCATGGACCTCTGCCGTTTCTTCCTGTGGTCATTTCTCTTTCAGGCTGAAGCTGCCTAATCAATTTAACCTTTCTTTGCACAGGCATCTCTAATAATTCTGGCAAGCCTTTTCTGTTCCCTTTATGGTTCTGCTATAACCTTCCTGAGTTGTCGGGATGAGAACTGCACACAATATCCAAAATAGCATCACAGATTTATGGATCTGCCTAATGATAGTTTATGTTATGTTCTCTGTGTCCTTTCTAATAATGCTTAACTATAGTCTCGTTAACTTTTTGACTGCTGCCAAGTATCGAGCGGACATCTTCAGAGAACTGTTGCAATGACACTGGTATCTTTGCTAACTAGTAACATTTTATTTAAAACTTGAGTGTGTATAGTTATGGTTGTTTTTTCAACATGTATCCTACTTTGCATTTATTGAAAATGAAATTCATCTGCCGTTATAACCCCTAGTAATGCAGTATCAGAAGATAATTGTAACTGTAACTTTCTGTAAATTTTAAGCTAATAATTAATATTAATCTAATAACTAATATTAAACTTTTGCAATCCTGAATAACTTGGCATCAGAATCAAGCATCATCTTTGTTTTCATTACAGTTTGGAATGAAACAAGTTTGAAGTGGAATAATCTTTGCAAAACTGTCCTTGTGTAGTTCCATATTTACATTTAACAATAGCGTTTAACACGGTGTAGTAGGTTGTTAGCTGAAAACTTGCTTCTTTACATCCATGAAGACCAGGTTTAGAAACTGAGAAACCAGCAAACCCAGCAAAAATAAAGTATCTTTTCAATGTGCAATGAAAACAGTATGGTATGATGAATAATTGTGTAATGACAGTTCTAAAATACACGCTTTTTCTACATTTGACTGTTTTACACAGCTGCTTCCCAGATGAAGTGTTTTTTTCTTTGAACTGTTCCAACACTGGAGCTGCACTAGACCTCTGATGCTGCACTGCTTATGGGAGCTGTAGGTTCAAAGCCTGGTGGCGTCGTTCTGTCCCACTGCCCATGCAACTGTCCAGACAGAAAGTGTATGTGTAATGAGAAAAGCAATATTCTTACTGAGCTGCTCCCATAAAAGGATTAGATTTCTATATTTGAGGTCTCATGAAGCAATGTGACATACTAGAGAAGGGGTATCAACTGAAGTAACTCAAAAAATAGTTCCTGGTTTGTCAAAAAAATATTTTTGATTTATTTCCACTTTCCTACTTTCCCCGACAATGAGGGTTCAGTTTTTATCTTAGCAACACATTTTAAAGGAAATAGATCATTTTACCTATATATATATATATATATATATAATTTGGGTAAAAATTAACTGCATAATAGCAGTTACTTTGCAAGTATTTTATTCAAGACAACTATAAACATACAAAACTTCACCTGAAACTGGGGAGAAAAGAGTCTCATTCTAAACAGAGGACAGAAAATGCATGTTGCAGCGACTAGTATTCATGAAAGAAGAGAACTCTTAGCTTCCATGGTAAATCTACACCTGCCTTAGCCTGCAGTGTGAGGCAACCTGGCAAAACTCTTTTTCAGCTGATAAATTCATGTGACATAATTGAGAGTATTAAAAATCTGGAGAGATGGAAGAAAATTAAGTAACTACCCTTGAAATGGAGTCAGAAGGAGATTAGCCAAGACAATAAAACCTCTTCAGTTCCCCAGACACCTAGCCACAAAGGGCTTAAATAAAATGGTGACAAATTTATCTCTGGACTTGTCATTCAGGACTTCGTTTATGTAACTCTCTTCACTTAAGTGGTCTTGATTTACATGATTCTGTGAATTAAGACCACTATGCTTAGTGTATTAAATAGTGAATTAAAATGGGTATGACTCACCTTAGCATTTGTAGTGGTCAGCCTGTGACTGTTCTGCCTTGCAATTTGTGAAGCAAGTTGTCATCTTCTTCTTAACGGAGGGTTTAAACCAAGCTAGCTTCTCCACACCTGTTATGTCCAATTTGTTACCACTTTGTTGCATCCAAGTTACAAACTAGGGTTTTTTTGAATTCTCCAGTAGTTATACTACAAATCATGCCATTCACATGGACCAAAGAAATGTACCTTATTGTAAGTCTTAGCAGCCTATGAGAGGAATTATTATTAGTCCAGTTACAATGATGCTAGCTTTTATAGTTCAGATCATATTCAGTTAAAACTGTATACCCTAATAATTTAGTACATATCCCTCTCTCTGGTGTTATGCTTTCCTTTCCAATATCCTGCTGGGTCCTAAGATTGATGACTTCATCAAGGGGAGCAGGGTGGCAGGGGAAAGAGAGAAAAATTGTAGTGAGTTGTATGCATCCTGAATCCTTCACTGGTATGACTAAAGGAGATTCTGAGGGCATCTTCCTCCTCACTTTTGGCTCCCCTTGGGGTCATTTTCATTTGCTCACACAACCCTATTGTTCTACCTACATTAGGTGATGAGTTCATTTGAATTTACTACAAACTATGTGTTTTATATATATAGGATACTTGTTCTTGGTTCTCTCTTTTATTCCTAAATAATAATAATAATAATAATAATAAATAAATAAATAAATAAAATCCCCATCTCCCAGAATTGAATTCCTCTATTGATGGTTGGTGACTTGTCTGTCTCCTTAGGGCATCTGATATCATCCTGTGGCCACACATTTAAGATCTTTGCTATCTTCCAGTGCTTGTAACTCCTGTGGGTTGCATTTTTATTCCAGGGTTATAGACAACTGATTCTACACTGAAGAGATGCTTGCAACTAGCTATTAGTCACAGGAATGTATGTAAGAGTAGATGTAAGAGTACACACAACCGTACAAAGCCAAACAAAAGTTTAGCTTCCTGTTTTAACAAATTAGTTTATAGCCAGCAGGTGACAAAATGTGAAGTAATGCCAAATAGAAGGGAAGGAAATTGATTTACCTGCAGATACTGGCAGGATAGATTTAACCATCACAAAGGCAGCCTCAGGAGGGTTTTGTTGTCTTTCCTTGTGCCTGTGCCACCTATGTTTCCGGTGGAAGCTGCAAAGGAAAGCTAGACAATAGTTTGGGAATCCTCAAATACATGAGCAATATGACAGTTCTGTCAGTGTTCTCTTCATCAGAAGCAACACGTTGTTTTGTTGGAGTGAACCAAAACTTTTTTTATTCCCCCCATCAATATTGCAACAAATAACTAGCCCACAGTCTCACACTCAGTGGCATGATCAAAGTGGCTTTATAGACTTTTCTGAGCTCCTGATATTGCTCAGCTAATCCAAGAATAGAGTATGACTGTTGTGATCAGTCTTGGCTTGAGACACAGAGCAGAAGTGTTTTTACTGGTTTTCTGATCTTCTCTAAGCCATGCTATGTCATATCACCTGAGATTTTGGGACTTCAGATGGCATTTTCTTGGATGTCCTTTAAAGAGGAATTTTAAAAGTCATCATTATTTTATTTTAATTGATAGATGGTTAAAATGTAACTTCTTTTCTTTTTTGCTTCTTTCCTTCCTTCTAAAGAAGTAAAGACAAATAGGTAACTTACAATAAAGAATAAGGGAAGAGAAACTAAGTTGTGTTGATATCTGAACTATAACAAACATTGAAGAATACTTTCATGCTGTAACAAATCATACAATATAAAAATAATTTCTGTTTGACTTACTTAAGCCAAAAACAATCCAACAGTTTGAATTTTTACCCATCTAAATTCTATTGACAAGATCAAATACTTCATTCTTCTTCATTCTCATTTTATAATTTTCTCTTACTTAAGAATTTGAACTGTATGCCAGAGTGATGTACTTAAAGTTAACAAAAGATTTTACATTACAGGAATACATGGTAACTCTGTCATGAACCTTAGAATATTATTAATATTAAGGGCTTCAGTGTCTTCATTCTTATGATTTATTCCCACATTAATACATAATTTATATTTTTCATTTTATATTACTTCTCAATTCTTCTGACAGCACTAGGTCATAAAATACTCAACTTTTTGTTCCTTTAGATTGTTTTAAAGCTTTAACCTTTGTGATTTTAAATTAAAATGCATTTTCATGTACTTGTACAATAGGAAAAGAAAATACATTTCCATTTGGACCTACAGGGCTTGATTTTTCATACTGACTGGCTTAATAATTCGATATTTCAAAATGAATGTGAGTTTATTGCAAGAACACTAGCAATATAACTGTCTTCTTTCCTGACATTAGAATGCTATTTCTATTTGCCCTCACCAATAATTATAGACAGGAAACTAATGACAGATAATTTCTTAAATACATAAGCAACCATTCACTGACATGTGTGAATGTACGACAATTTTTGCTAGCCAGTATTGGATTCTATCATTTGAATTTGTTGCACTGCAAAATTTCATCTGTTACTGAGTGTTGGCAGACACCGGCAAAAGAGATCTTTGTGAAGGCAATAGTAAAGTTATACATCTTATTTTAAGAGTATAGCTATTAAAGTAAATAAAGTACTCTCTAACTATCTTCCACTTTCATGAGATGACCTTTACCTTGCAATAATCTCTTAGGTTCCAGTGATCCCTATTTCTGAAGCCTTTCTTTAGCAAAGTAATTTAATAAGTACTTGAAGAGTTGGTTGTTCAGCTAAACCAAAGTCCAAATTATGTGCACTTTCTGTAAATAAATGTGGCATATTTAGGCCCTCTAAAGCTGAACAGCAACAACAATAACAACAACAATAACCTAAAATCCTATGTCTGTTCCTGAGAAGCTGCCATTGCAAAACTCTAATTGTCTCAATTTAAGGGACAGCAAACAGAACAGATTGCAAATATAGGGTTTATTGGTCACCCTTCAGCAGAAGGAGAACCAGCAGAATGGTCCCCTCTGATCACTGCTGGGACTGGTGTCATTCAGTATCTGTATCAGCAACCAGGGGGTGGTAAATGACAGAAGAATCAAAGTCTTCAGATACTAAGTTCATCTGGGTGGGTCAGGGGTGGGGGAGAGGGCAAAGCCTGCACTGATGGCAACAAATGCAGAAGGATCTCACAAAACTAAGAAGAAAGGTGTCAAGAGAGGTTCAACACAGATAAATGTAACAGGATGTGTTTTGGGAAAAGCAGTCTAAGCCATGCCTAGATTGTGTTCTGCCTTGTTGCAGCTCAGGATAGACATTTGAGATGATTTCACAGTACTGTCTGACTCCATGTTCATCAGCCAAGACCAAACCAAACCAAACCAAAATCCTCTGCACATCACATGCACACCATAAAATCGGGCTTCTGGGAGGTCACCGGACAGAATAAATGGCATGATCTGGGTGTCAGATAAAACCTTGATGCAGTCACATCTTCAGAGCTGCATACAGTGTTCATCCCCATATGACTTAGTGGAGTTAGACAGGAGCAACTAAAATGATGAAGAGGAGCAGCTGCCTAAGACTCTTCATTTTCGAGAGGAGAAGGCTGAAGACAAGGGTGTTATCAAAAATCATGATGACAAAGGATAGGTAAGCTAAGTGCTGAACCGGTCATGGCATACTGGTCAACTGAAAGAAATGAGGGTTCAGTATCAACACTTTTTTCTTCCTTTCTTGGCTAAACACCAGTTGCAGCTCCCCCCCCCMCACACACACACACAAATTAGGGCAACTCATTTGCCATTTTTAACAGATTTGATAATTCACGTGAAGGAAAAGATGTACCATTAGTCCTTGCATTCTGGAATAAATAAGAATCCTAGAGACATTGATTCATGAGTTTCAAATTTCTGTAATGTAAGCTTTCACCGGGAAATCTTTATTCAAAATCTAGTGGCCATAGCTCCTGCCTGGCTCTGTGAACAACTTCTTACAACTATGAACTAAGGCAATATTCTGCACTTTGAGGAGACAACATACATTGGTYGTAGGTCACATGATTAACGTCTTCCCCTCCACACCTGCCCCCTACAAATATAAACTATTTTGCGCTATATGCCTCTGAACAGCAAACCATCTTTAACAGAGTAGCCAATATAAATCTCTTAGTAAATTTAATGTGTCCTATTTAGGATTTCATCAATTTAATTTAATTTCCAAGGCCTTGGTTATTCAATATATTAGTTAATGAGGTATCAGTTGGACTTCTACAAGAGGCTGAAGGAGTAGGAAGCAGAGAATTAAGTTTTATTTGGATGGCTGTTTTGGTAAAGGTATACCAAATGTTGTAATATTGTTTAGAAATAAAGTATGCAGTTCAGATGGAAGCAAAATATTTTCTCCCAAATGTTTTGGTAAATACAGGAGGAAAGAAAGAATGATTTAGCAGAGCGGGGACATGTCCATCCTCCCAAACATCCTGCATAAAAGGTTTACCCAGTATGCTGGAAGATTAATTTCAACTTCTGTGCTTGTCTCTACAGTCATGCTCATTAATCACCAGGTTATAACTTATTGCTATGGTTGATCACCCTCTATCCTCACAGCAATGTCCCCAACCCTCAATATAGGACACCTTAAATGCAGATGAGGAGACAGAAAATATAGCCCGCTAATTCCCTAGAGGGAAGACCACCCGGGTGGGGTTTCAGTCCTTGTTTCAGAGAGATATTTTGATGTGAAATGCTATCAGCAGGAAATCTTAAGACCCATTTCTAAACATGTATCCAATGACACAACATTTCTTTAAGGAGGCGTGTGATGAAGAGCTGAATCTTCTTCCACCTGGGAAGGACCCGGATCCCTCCACCCATAAACCAAGCAAGTATCACTGCAGAGTGGGAGAACTGTCTCCTTCTGTAGCTGAAAATCTGGCCTTGAAGTGCTTTTTCCCCAAACAAAGGCTCTGCCAATTTCAGTTTGAGTGTGCAAATATCTGGGATAACAGAAAGCAGACAGTCAGGCTCTGCTCTTACATGATAGCAGATGCAGAGGGAAGAATAAAAGATTGGGGAACAGACAGTCATGAACTTTCAGAGCCAGAGACGGTGCCTACGTATTTAGTAGCTTTTAATGGATTTCTCTTCTGTGAATTGGTCCAGCAATTGGCAATTTACTATAGGACCGATCTCCACTGATGCTTCTAGATGCTATTGCAGTGCAAAAAGCAGGAGAGATGGCACACATTGCAGTTATAGACTGATAATAAGCAGTAGATAACAGGCATATAATGCTCTGTTCTAAATTACAGAACTGGATATTTTTGTCATCACTAAATTTTTATTACTGCTGCAGTCCTAAAATGGTCAAATTACTGCATGTGTAATTCTGTGCCATCTGATTATTTCATCTTCTTTAGTGTAAATGAATGCAGAGATAAACCAATTTATAAACTGCAAAACCATTACATAAATATTACAAACCCTTTGAGAATCAGCTACATGTGTGCCACATTTTGGTGCAATGCAAATGCCTTTATAAATGGGGGAAGAAAAAAAAAAAGGAGAAGCCAGTCATTTTAGCAAAATACTTAAATAGAACACATATTAAAAATCAAACAATAAACTAATTTAGAGACCAAAAACAGGCAAAACAAATATTCTTGCATGATAAAACTATATCTAGGATCTTCTATTACTGAAGCTCTAATTAAAACTCTGGGATTTTCCCACACTGCAATCTATCAGGTTCAGTGTTTTTATGCATATCAACGTCCCGAGGCTATAAACTTTTTTTTTTATTATTTTTATTTTCATAGTTTGTGTCAACTTTGATGTATGATTTGTTCCCATGATAGACCTCTCTCAAATTCTCTTCTGTAACAGTGACATAGATCTTCCTGTTAATTTTCCTGCTGTTATTTGTATTAAAACATAATATTATAATCAGATCAGCTTATTGCAAATATACCACGTTTTATTTGCTTTTTACTGTACAGTCTAATAAAATGGAAAAATTTTTTTTCCTTTATTCATCAGTGGTTGAATCTACCTTTTTTATTTAACTTTAAATGTTGATAGAAAGTAAAATTAAGAGCTTAAAGTATAACTGAATTTTTAAATTGGAAAAGGCCAACTGTGATAGTTTGAAACTCATCATAAGCCTGTCAGCAAAACAGAGAAGAGTATCATCAGGAACTTCAAAATCTCAAATGTGGTCAGAACTCTCAAAGCAAATTAAAAACCAGGTGTGATCAGATATTTTTCCCCATTTCACTAGATGTAATTGCACATTCAGTAGAAATAAATTAAGCTTAAAAAGGTGTAATTCTTGCTCCCTAAGTAAGCAAATAAAGAAACTTCTGTAATCTCATTAATCTGTAGAGAATGAGCATGCTTTTCAGCAACATGTAAGCTTTGCCCAGGGATCCAGGACTGGACAGAATTATTTCCATTCCCTCCATCCTAGTCGAGAACCTAACCTGCCTATGCTGAAAAAATAAAAGGTTTGAAGTCCACAAAATTTCAGTTCCAAGTCAAACTGAAATTCAGAGTTACAGCTCACAAAACTTCCCGAACTTGGACAATACAGGCTAAAGCAGCAGCAGCTACCTCTTCGAGTTAGGCTTAAGAGAAAAACTTGTGGACACCACTGGACTTGAATCAACTAACTTGCACTGTAGGCTCCTTTTGCATTGGCCTTCAGTCATCTTCGGCTTCTGCAGCTGTAAAATATGAAAGGAAACACTTTGCTGTATTGTAGAGGTGTTTAATGCTGTGTATAGTTTGAATGATATAGTAATGAGGCCTAAGCACTTATGGGATAGACTGGACAGTGTTTTCCTACTTTTCATGCAAAAAAAATAAATAAAAAGCAGAGCATTAAGTATGAGGTGTTACTGAAAACATTCCAGCGCTTGCATAGGAGTACTTGTTATTTTTCCTACACCTAAAAAATGAATTTACCAGTATAAAATAATGGGGGTTTTGAATTCACTGTTCTAAATGAAGAGCAAAGTCTTTTATTACTACTATTATTATTATTATTATTATTATTTATCTTATTATTTGGGGAAGACTATTTCTGTTGACTAGTTATGTAGCGCTTTGGTGCAAATTAAGGGTTGGGGCGAGAGGGAGAGGGAGAGGGGAGAAAGTAGAATTACTTAATCCTGCTGGTGGGATGAGAAACAAATAATTTAAGGTTGATATTGACAAACGTGTTATGAAGGATACTAATGCCCTGAGCCATTTAGATGCTTCCCTTCACAGCAGTCTTAACTTCTTCCTTTGCTTATATCGCTCTCTATAGTCTCAAACAATACTGAGATCTGAACATATCTTTTTTCATTACAATCATTCAGAAATGTCACAAATAACCCCACAGGCTGCTTTCAGATTTTAAGAGAATCCATCAAGAAAAGATATTATATCACCTCAGTCAGTCTAAGTAGCTTGAAAGCTGGCTTGCAGGCCCTGACCCATTCTGCAGTGACATTTGTGTGTTCAATTTTAGCAACCTTAAATGATAGCTAACTACGGTCTTTGTTCACTGTGCTTTTTAGAATATGATGAAAGTCATATTATGTCTCTTCTGGTACTGGGTGCTGTGAAAGACACATTATCAGGAAAGCATGAGATACACTTATAATGCCATTTTTAAGAAGCTATAAGAATTGACTAGCTTGATTTATCTAATGAGCAAAAAAAAAAGGTGACTAACAGAATACAACCTTTTGTGGGTGACAGATAAAAGATCAAAAATAACCATTCACATTTAGAGTCATAATGGAAGATACTCAGACAACAAAAAGTTGCCAGTGTTTTGTATAGATTGGACAAAAATCTTAAATCTCTCAAAGCAATGCCTAGCTACTTCAAGTAAATTTCATTCTGTGCTTAACAGCCCTCATACACAGTTCAAGAGGGGAAGGGATTATTTAGAGTTGTAAACCATCTACTTTTTATTTATCTAATGTTATGTGCGTTTATGTGAGGAAATACACTCACTTTTAAAAGAGAGACATTTAAACATTTATGGAAAAGATAATTCATTGAAGGATTACTGGTTTACTGCAATGAAATAGGAAAAAAAAATCCAGAGTATTGCCAAAATAAAAATTATTTCAAGTTTATCTTCAAGTTTAATCAGTTAACAAGCAGAGTGATAATTTTGCTCCTTTACTGTAACAGCTCTAGTGAAAACAGCAGCAGCACCCATCTTCAGAGCATTTAGTGAAGGAAGAACTCCTAACACACTTTACACAGCAATGACATTAATTATTGTCTGGTTGATAGGAGGGTTGATAAGCATTTTTTAGATGGATAATTGTACATTTTTATGATTTGCAACTGCAAGACTCTGGATGACTCTGCATGATAAAATGGATGACTCATAGCATCCATCTATGTTGCTATAGAGAGTCTTGTAGGAGCATGATAATCTGAAAAAAAAATGTTAATTAGTCAAGTTCGCCATGGACACCAACATTTTACATAGCTGCTAAGATCTTATATGATATCTAAAAGATAAGTTTTACTAATGTTTTACCTGATCTGCTTACCTGATCTGCTTTCGTTCATCAGCCAAACCTATTTAAGACTTAATATTTCATAACATGCATGAAAACTAGATCAGAAGCTTTCATCTACTAGTATTATCTTGTGTGCTAGGTTACTTCTTAGAGCATAATCACTGAGAGTTTCTCAGTCTTGATTATCTTCTCTCATAAATATCTCTGAGATGTAAAGAAAACATTATTATCCCCAGACAGATATGACATAATGGCTTGTTCGAAGTCACAGAGCAAGTCTAAGAGATCACGTTGGTTTTGGGACTCACGCATTCTGTGGCATGTGCATTCTGCTTCAAATGTAGGCACTTGCATGCAGTTTTCTTTAATACCTAAAACAAGAAGAGTCAAAAAAGTCTCTTTAAAGAATGAATTCCTCAGTAAATGGGGCTCATAAAAGTCATGAAAACATTTGTCCGAAGTCTTCTTCAGAGCCAGTAGTAGACAGGAGAACACAACTAACATCCCAGTAAGTCCCAAACAAATGCTGTAAGACAAACACATACCAAAGCTAAACATTATAACAACAACAACAACAACAACAACAACAACAACAACAACAACAACAACAAGTAATAAAAGTAGTGTTGGTCTTTTTTTAAAGACTTACTGCAGCATATTAACACTTGGATGCTTTCATGTACAAGATGCTTGGAGAAATTACAGGGCTTGTTCTCAGTTGTGTCACACCCTGAAATATTCAAGCCAAGGGAATTCCTAAGAAATCTTTTTCAACTGGCTATTGATTCCCAGAGTGTTAGCACCAATAACATGGAGTTTGCTATGTGAGCATGTTTCCACAGGCTCTCCAGTGAGGATATTATGACTTCTGCACTGCTTTCCTTAATAAACTTTTTTACTGTATGCAGATATGCAGAGTTTGAAAGACTTATTTAAGCAGCTCCTACTGTGATTTGTGTTTTATACAAAATATCTCATAATTTTTCTTTGTAACAAATTTAGGGGTCCTACAAATGGCAAGTGTTATATCTATTGATCATTTTGACCAAAAGGGACATGAGTCCAATTAAACTGCTTTATTAAAAACTAAAGTGCAACCTCCTATTATGATGGGCAAGCTTGATGTAGAGAAGAATTTTATATCTAGCAACACACTGTAGTTGCAACTTAGCATCATGCTGTGCTAGACAGCTGCAAGCTGCATCTGCCTTCTTCCCTTTTCAAAAGAAAACTTCATTTTGAGACTCCTCTTCTCATGCATGCTGGGGAACTGTGAGACCATGACAAACATACTTCAGGCACACAGTGAAGACTTCATGATTGAAACTTTTAGGAAAACACAGATAGCTAAGTTGCTTTCCATATTTCCTTCTAACAGTGAAAATACTGGGCTTGTTTAAATTATTAATGAATCACAATGTTGTAAAGATGTCCTTTAAACACCTTCATTGACAACTTCAGTGACAAAAGACTTAAAGTACAAACACAGCAAGCTCACAGGCTAGAACTGGCTACCATATGATAAGAAGTTTCTTTGGTATGTGTGCGTATAAAATTTGGAAATCAGTCACTTCGTAATGTTTAAGCAGTTGCTATCTATCTAATTCTGGAGAAAGCTATCCTCTTCAAGGACAGTTAAGAGATTATGTCTTTTAAATGATTTTTTAAGTTTAAGGAGACTCTCAGAACAAAGTTCAAAATGACAGTTTTGAGAAATAGAAACATTAGTATATTACCAGAACTTCACTATTACTTTAGACTTCTCTGAAGCAGCATTTCATCATCTAATTAAGCCCTAATAAAATGGATTACTGAGAATGAACCAGTCACTCCCTCTGCCCCCAGAAATAAACAAAATAAAGGCATTGAAATATCTACTATATATATATAAACAGAATGTAACTGGATCACTTATAAGTTTCAGCCTCATCAGAACTTCTTAATAAAGAAATCTTAATCTTAGCATGTTTTTCTGTTGAGGTAACTCTCACAATAAAAAATTCTCTACCTTTTCTATTTACATTGTCTGGTATAGAAAAGGAAGAGATATTTAATTTAAAGTTTGTTCCCAGATTCTGACCACAACTTCAGATATCCAGAAGAAGCCATCTCCTGATTCAGCATTACATGGTTAGCAGCACAAGCAAGGTGAAACATGATGAAATATTACTTAAAATACAATAGAAAATATTTTAATGTCTATTTTTATTTTTTTTCCTCCTCCTGTATATGTATGTGATAAGGAAGAGAAAGTTCTGAATTTTCCAATTTTAAACTAACATATGGACATTTTTTTCCATTCAGTTCTATAGGAATTTAAGTACATATTTGTGGAAGGACAATATAAGTCAATTCTCTCAAAGGGGAAAGGATTGAACCTGAATGTATGATCCAGTTTTCAAGACAAGTCTTTGAATGATACTTTTAAGTAACCAAATTAAATAATTTAAGTTCATTAATTTCAAAGTCTTATTTTTTTCCATGTAAAGACCATTAAATGAACCTGTATTTTGCTTTGTTTATACTTCTGGTACACTTATGCTTAAGTTTCAGTGACTTTCTCAAAACAAATATACATACACATATATATATACAAATACATATTTATAAAAACTGAATTTACAGGCGGTTATGAAAATCAGGATCTTGGAATCAAGTTGTATCTTGGAAGACAGCTAAATTCATCAGTGTCTACATCCATTTTGTCTTAATTTATATACTGCTATTCCTTTCCCTCTGCTGCTAGAAAGACTGCTCCCCCCAACATCATGTGCATGAGAAACATTTTAAAGCCCAGAGAGTAGGATTTTGATATATAAAAAAAGAGTAATCTATAAACACAGTGCTAAGGGAGGGGATAAGCCAGTAAAAAGCAGACTGATCATCAGCTTTGAAATTCAATGTAGGCAATTTTATCTGTGTGGCTGCACAGTCTTTGGTTTTAACCCAGGGAAAAGTTCAGATTTTAGATTAACTAGAGAACAACTCTCTTGTTGTTGCCCAGCTTTGTTAAAAGCTTATTGTGTATGAATGGGAAAAATGACATTAATATTAAAGTTGTAAAAGTTCAAATGAAACTTGTCCTTTTGTTCATAAAGCCTGCCACTGTCCAAATTTAGAAAAAAAAATATTAGACATTATTCGATGTTTTATTTAGTCTCAAGAGAAAGTAGTTACATGATCCTGTTGAGTGATGTTTGTATCAATGATACATGTTAGCATTTATATGCGATGAGTGATCCATTTCTTGATGATCAAGTTATAATCACATATAGGTATATATTGGTCCTGTGGACCTTACTGGGATTGTGAATTGAGATGAGCTGACAGTGTTAAAAACCACAGGACTTAGAAAATGTGCTTCCACTCCATTGGAGTAGGTGTTCAGTTCTCAGCCCAAAGGCACATAGGTGCCATAATCACAGGTGTATTTCAACAACTCCTGTGGTAGCATTTTTGTAAGTTTTACTCTCACTGAAATCACTGGACATGTAAACAGTGTTTCAGAAGAAGGACAGAAAGGCCAGTGAAGAGTATTACTGAAAATTACCTGATGCATGATGCCCAGACTAAAAGCGCAGTCTGTATTTTCTAGTCTCTCAGTGGGTTAGATTTCTAAAGTATGCACAGGCAGGAAGAGCTACATGTAACCCAGCTGTATTCATAAAGTATTTATAAACCTATAAACCTTTACTCTCTCAATGACTTTTTTTTCCATTCCATGACAGACTAGACCATAATTAACTTTAAAAAAGCTAACAAATCAAACTTAAAACAAAAGCCAGATATGTTCAGTCAAGGAGTATTAGATATCTCAAAACTAACTTTCAGTGGGTCCATTTGATGTTCAATTAGAGAAGTGAAACTCATTAGAATCAATAAGTGGTATATTTTTGCTGATGAGGATAAAAAGCAGATATTGTGTGCAATCTGCTTTTACAATAGCTGCAATCAAATCAGTTTTCAAGATCTGCTCCAGCCACTCAAGATATGCTCTAAACAGGAATGCATACCAACGCATCGAGCTTGGAGATTTAATTGCTGTACTGTTAACTTGGTTTGAAATTGTCAAGGAAATGAACACTTTTGAAATCACTGGTTATCCTCTGGGCTCTGAGATTTCAGCTTCTACATAATATATGGATTTGCCATCCATAGCTAAGTCAATTGCACAAGGCTGCAGCATATAAGTAATGGGGGTTGTTTTCCCAAGTCCAGACATCAGTTTCTTTCATAAGTGGAGACCTGTCAATAAAACACACTGTTTAAGCACCTATTATTTTTATAAAGCTCTAATAAAGGTAGTAAAGAAATAGTTGTTACTGCAGGCCTTCCATCACGATTCAAGAGCTGCACACGAAAGCTAAGGGCTCTGTGAATGTCCATTTTAATGGAAGTAGCCTGATGTCAGAGCTCTGATATTTTTGCCAACAAAATATAAAATTTCCACAAATTGTTATTTTAAGTTTTCAAGCCTGCTGAACTTCTGCATCAGTCAAAGATTACTACCACAGTTTGCAGGAAGAGATGGCTGAAAAACATTTTCCACAATAATTTTGTCTTCTTCCTGAACTTTCAGCTCCTGGTAGTTGCACTTTTGAAGTGTGGTCACTTCTGCTTGGTAGGAGTTGTGCTGTAGGAGATGATCAGAGGCAAAGTGTTCTCCAGGGATGGACTGGTATCACTGCATTGACAGCACCAGATGCTTCAGGTAACTTGAGGGAGCCACAGCTCAAGCCTTAAACAAGCTATGTATATAAAAATTCAGGGGTCATGTCCAGAGGGAGGTACTAAGGGAATCCCATGGGCAAACACTGAATATAAACACAGCGAGGTTATAATACTGCATATACTATAGAAGAACAGCAAGAAATACGGTTTACTGTTAGCGTTATAAGTATTGTAAGAAGGGATCCACATGAGGTGGAAGACAAGGGAGTGACTGACACAAAACAGACATGGAGACTTGAACTCCAGTTATTTACTGTATTTTCTGTGTGAGGAGTAAAAGGGACTACAGATATCAACTTCAAATCACACTCTTCTGTTACGCTTTAGCGAAATGAAAACCTTCCCCTTAAAACTAAGGACAGCTATCACCAACCTAAAAACTATCAGCTGTTTTTGCTAGTGGCTTCCATCTACATACAACAGCATCCTTCAGGGCTCATATTACAGTGCATTAGTGAAGTTACACTAATTTGAATGCTTCCAGGCCGTTTGGTTTAGGGAGAATAAGTATTGCTGCAGTGTGCATATTACTGCAATGGGTAAGCACATATTCTTGACTATTTTATTGATTTTTTTCATTGAGACTTAATATTTTGGAAGAAGACAAAACCAAAAAAAAACACCTCCAAAAGCCACAGTATTTTTTTGTGCACAACACACAAAAATTCTTGCAGTGACTTAAAGAGCAGACACAGGTTCTGGTTTGCTCACTGGTATTTGCAGGTTTGAGTTTGGTGTGATTTCATTGCACTTGCAGCATCTATATTAAGTTGGTGGAGAAAGTAGAAGGGAAGATTTCCACTTCTCCTATGCCAAATTATTCTGGTTACTAAAGATGTCAGGGTTATTGAAGGTTTCAGGCAGAACAAAGCCTGAGCAAGCTGAAGTAAACCCATCTTTTTTTTTTTTTTACCTCATGAGTGAATTTTTCCTTCCTAAGATAAACAATCTGGTGGTGTCAAAGACATTTCTCTGGAAGAGAACAACAGTGTAAGAAAGTACCTCCTGCCTTTCTTTTTCCATGAGAAAAATAAGACACCAATTTACACCAACGGTCTCTATTCACTTTTTATTTGGAAGTACTGCTGTGTGCTGAATCTAAAGGTATACCTCTTTTTTTAACACATTTTGAAGAATACTAGCTGGGTTAGCCAGTGTTTGAGTATCCCCCCTTGCCCTCTCCCCCAAAAGTCACTTCTTTTCTCCTAATATGCCACTTTCTTACAGTTATCTATGTATGATTTATTTCCAGAAGAAAACTGTCTAATTTGTCTTGATAAGAAAGACTTCCATGATGACTCTGTATTCAAAGAAGACATTTAAATTTTAAACAATTTTAGTTCAAAGGTTCGCTTGTAGGAAAATTGTGGAGAATTCTGCACTCAGAGGACATCTTGGAGAATATCCTCATCTCGTTTCCCAGAGCTTCACCGTGGGGGGATGCTCTCAGCTCCCCCTGCCTCCACATTTGGTGCCAGTTACAAGTAGTCTGAATTCCTGTGTTTTACACTCCAAAAGGGAGGATGTCAACACTTTGAGATAAGGCCTGCTTGGGCCCCATGACCTTGAGAAACAAAAGCCTGCTCTCACTGCTGGGGCAGTGTTAATTGCTGTGGTCAGGACTCTCTCCTCCTCAGCAGGACCTTGAGAGACAACACCTGCTTTCACGGCTGGGGCAGTGTTAATCATTGAAGACTGGAATTACCTCCTTCTTAACCCAGCTATGGGATCTCTCCTTGGGACCCCCACTGCAAGAGTAAAGCAGTCGTTTGCAGTCACTCAAACTCCTCTCTTCAGTGCTGAAGAGTGTGCGAGGCAGCTAGCCTGCCCTTGGGGGTGCTCAGCAACCCCCCCCCCCCAAATAGTGACTGTGGGTGCGATGGTCATAACGACGGAGGAGAGCTGAAGCCTGCAGCAGCCAAGAGCCAGGGACTGCGCCTGCGTGAAGAGAACTGCAACCGGCCTTGCGACTCCACCTCCACCTTCCCCTGAAGGGTGTAAAGAGGTTGGCCCCGGAGCTGTCTTTGGCTCTTTGTGGGTGACAGTGGGTCTGCCAGCTCGCGGAGCCCCTTGGGACGGGGATGCCCTCCCGCAGTTACTGCCCTGGGATTGAGGGTATGTTGGCTGCTGAGGCAACGTGTGGGTAAGATCGATCAGAATTGGTTTGCCTAGTTCATTCATTTGGGTATTTACAGTTAGTATAAATTAGCTAGCTTGTCTGTTTACTGAGTAGTTACCATTAGCATAACTTTTAGTGTAATTAGAAATAAGTATTCTATTGAGCTAAGTTTCTGTTAATAAGAATTGCTGTTTCATACCGTTGCAACTTCTGTGGTAAACTTCGGTCTTTGAAACAAGTTGTGGAGTCATGCAGTAAATCTTCTTCTCCCCTGTCCTCCCCTCCCTCACGCCACACAAAACCCACGTGGTCCAGGACTGTAAGGTAGTCATCCCACAACATTCATGCTCAGTTCTGTCAAACCCACTTTTCCCATCAATTGCTCAAAGAAAGGGAAGTCAAAATGCAGACTGAGAGCTTAAAAATGATACAGATGCTACACTGCTGAACACAGCAGTGCCAGGTTTTCAGGCAGCTAGTGCTCATAGAGAGCTAGTGCTCTCAGAAAATGAGACTTAAATCCCTAACCTGGTTAACTAGGCTTTCCCTAAAATKTGGACACTGAGCAGGAAATCAAACTGTGATAAGCTATTAAGAAAATGTTAGGAAGCATTTTTGGCAGGAAAGAAGAAGAGGCCTTGCATTTGGTTGCTCTGAACATTTTTAACCAGGTGCAGGGGGGCAGTTTGAAATTCAGAGCATGAAATATCTAGAATCCTGCATTCTTCTAAAATGGAGCTCCTCATCTGATGCAGAGGTCAGTGATAGTGGCAGAAAAACCCTGCCTGTTGCTGAGTAATTTCTCATTGCACAATCATTCATACAGTGATTGGAATGTGCCATGCTTCATGAGGCATTATTTTCCTTCAGAATATGCTTATTATTGAAAGCATCAAACCTTTCACCCCTTTCTCTTAGAAGAAGTAGCATGCATGTGCATGTCATGGTTGAAGATGGTTAGCTGTCAAATTCAGGGAGATATTAAGACAACTGTCTCTGAAACAGTTGAGTCCAGTTAGTTCCTCACTTGGACTAAATGATAATGACTTCAGTTGTGTCTGGATGTCATGACGCAGGGAGCCTCAAGGTTTGGCAACCAAATACGCCTTTAATGCAGCAGCATATTTTCTTACAGCTACAGAACAAATGTGACTACATTCAAGTCATCTTAAACTCCAGTTAGTTTTACAGAAGCAATTTCAGCACCAGAGTATAATCATTTTTCCCCTTAAACCAGGGTAAAATGAAAACATGGCAAAGAAAGAGATTAAAAAATAACAAATAAGAGTCACCTTCAGCAGTGAGGAGAGGATATATGGTTAAAATGAACCTCCTGTACTAGTAGGTGAAGTGGCCAGTGAGAATAATCAGAATGGCAAAAGTTTTGAAATTTTCAAAAATGCTTGAAACAAACCCTATAAGGTAAACTAGCCAAGTGCAATAAAAAAAAGTGGAATTCTGGAAAACTAAGTATGTCAAGTGAAAGTTAGTAATTTAAAATACTTAAATTGTAATGTTCTTCATTTTCTTTTATCATGATATTTATTCCAGATTTCTCCTCAAGGCTTTCAATTTTCAGTCCCAAAATATAATTCAAAAATGAGATACTGCCAAGGTTTTGGTTAACATTTAATTTGTTGTGAAGGTGCATAGATACTCTTGTGAAAGCCTTATTTGATTTAGTTAATATAACTTTTTTCCCCCCTTCCACCAACTACTTTTACTGGTTTATGCTGTGTTCTCTTTAAGGACATTGTAGAGTTTACAGGTTGGGAAGATTCTTGACTGCTGTCCATCAGATAACTGAACTCTGGGGGAGAAGTCCATTTGCAAAAGCTGAGGGTCCAGCCTTCTGACTTAACTGGGTAAAAGCATTGATCATATATATTTTAACATTTCTGCTTTGTGCAGCATTGTATTTCAGTTACATCTAGTAAACTGTTTCCCTCAAGTTGGTAACTTGTGGCATTTATTGCATATTTCACTTGCCAAGTTAGCAGTTCTTCCAGAGACTTCAGAAGTGAAATTACTCTTTCAAAATGCCAAAAAATATTACAGAGCTTCATATTTCAAATATTAGGAGTTTACTTCACCAGAATACTAAAATACTAGCTTTGTACATGGCAAGATTAAATAACTTTATCAGGATGATCTACATGATCTGAAATGGAAATAGTGACTCTGTATTCCATCACCAGTGCCACAGGTAATCCTGTCCCTCACACAATGCTTTCAAGAGCTTTCTTGATGCAAAGTTCAGTTTTTTACACTGAAAAAATTTCTCATCATAAAACTATGCTGTAGCTAAAAGCCATATATTTAAATACTTATAATTAGAAGCTTAAAACTCAGCGTATCCTTTTAGATGAATTTTACATGACCTTGATTTCTTCTATTATAAAGAAAAAGTAGTTTTTATGACTTTTTTTTGCAATTGTTCTCTTGCTGTCATGAATGCCAAATAAATATAATCTTTGTTTTTATGACACAGCGGTGTTCAGGATACAGCATAACACTAGCACCCTGCAGGGGGGAAAAAAACAAACCATGTTGATGGTAGGCATAAAAATATTCTTTTTGTCTAAACATCTTTTTTTTAACCACACAAAATTCTGAAGAAAAGCTGAAATGATGTAATATGTGAAAAAGGTAAATAGATAGCTCAGTCTAATGATGACATTCATGGATTTCAGTCAATTTACCATTCATGATGATTTAGGAAACTGCATGAGACATAGAGTGACGTTGCTCTCCCTTACAGGAGACAGTATGAATTATACGTGCCACAAACTGTTCAAGGATACTGCATAAACACGGGGGCAGGCAAGAAAAGTACAGAACAGTTAATGTGTACAAGACTTCCTAAAAATGCAGAAAAGCAGAGACAGTACTTTTTAATATGATAGGGAAAAAAATGCACTGTTATTTTTAACAATAATTTCAAGAGGAGCTTGATTCTAGACAGTCAAATTGCAAGCATGCTTATCCATGCTCCCTACCTAGAGGAACAGCTCTTCCCCCCACCCCACTCCCTCTGCTGATGCCTGGTGGTTTCTGATTAAAGAAAGGTGAGGATATGAGGGTACAGCAGGTGGCTTGTCAAGCTGGCAGATGGACGATCTTTATTAAAAGCATCAGAGAGAAGGGGGGAAACTGAGAGTTTCCAGGTAAAATAAAGAATGACAATTTTATTATTGTTGTTGTTATTATTTTGAGGAGATGACCTGGAGAGATCAAGAAAAAAAAATCTAGCGGAGCCATTTAGCACCTTCACTTATCACCCGAGTAGTCAATAGTGAACAACAGATTTAGGAATGCTTCTCAGGACTGAGATTGTGTCAGCCAAAGTGGCAGAACAAACCCAGCAGAAACCAGTCATAAACTAGCAATGGACTATTGCAGTAGAAAATATCTGAGCTCCAGTAACATCTTGTAGGTTTTCACTTAATCATCTGAGATGTCTTCTGTTCTTCTCATTTACGTTTTTAAGCGTCTACCTGTTTTATATTTGATGTCTTCTGAAACCTGATTTCTCTGATCTATAATCAGTTTGTATGAGACACTTGGCAAAAGACTTTGTTAAAATTACCTAGATGTGCTGAACACAGTCCACGTAGAGAACAAAATCTATTTTTTCCTTTTTTTTTTTTTTTCCTCAAGAAGATTCTCTAAGCTTTCACACATGTTGAACCTTCAGCTTTGAAAGACAGAACAAAATTAAGGAGAAATATATGCTTTGAAAAGTTTCTGAAATAAGTTCTTAAAATGTTTGGCAGAAGAGTATCTAATAAATACATATTTATGGAAAAGCAAAAAAATTAAGTCCACAGAAGCTGGAGGGATTAAATATATATATATATTTTTGGTAACACTCAAAACAGAAGATAAACACTGTAAATGAATGCTGGAAACTTATGGAACTGAATGTAATTTCACAATCCTTCATACATATACATGTAATAGTGAAATTAAAAAAAAAAAAGGGGGGGAAAGCAATGTCTGATGAAAACCAAGATCCATTTGTTGATCCTCTTTCTTATCCTACATGACAAACTTTTACACATCCTACATGTGAACATTGCCACATAATCAGAGTGTACCTAAGACCCTAAATAAGCATATGGGTACAGCTTTGTCTCCTAAATGGATGAAATAAGGCAAATTCAAAGCTATAGTACTTGAAGCATTTCTGGACAGGATCCTAAAAACATAGAACTTAAGCAAAAAAAACCCATAGAACTTAAGCAAAAGAGCACTCTTTAGTAAGAAATATTTATTAGAGGAAATCCTTCTTATCCCCTTGGGAGACCCATGTTGACTTTTACATATTTCTAAGTGGAGTACCAAGTTGAATGTAACTTAAGGATGCCCACATGGAGTATTTTAGAAAGATGATTTTGTGTTGCTAGTAGAGCTTTTTAGAGACATTCAGTACAATTCCTATCCTAGCAGGATCTTCAGTTTTCACAGAATTTCACTTTAGAAGAAATTCAGAAGAATCAAAAAAGTCTCAATACTATATTTTCATTAAAAAAAAATCGGTTTTAATTTTGAATAACACTTAAATTATTTCCTTGTTTTCTTTTTATTCTCTATATTAAAAATGTAGAATTCAAAATAAAAGAAAAATAGTTTTATGTTTTCTGCTCAAGCTTTTGGAGGAAAAAAGCTGATATTTTTAGCTTTTATGTAAGATTGATTTCAGTTTTTATTATTTTCTATCACTGCAATGAGGATAAACTTTCATTTCAGAAGTCTTCCTACCATCTTTCTTCAAATGTGCAGCCAAAGATCACTAGATCTTAGCATGCTGTATTTCTGTGTATCATACATAATGTTTGATAAAGAAGAAATGTAAAGTGCAGCCCTCTCTGGTGTAGCTAATGAGGATGATTCCTGTAGCATCCCTCTGAAATACAGTTCTGTTCCCTTTGCTAGCAACAGGAGGAAAATGCTCTGTTAGTCAGTAACACAACAGTGCAGGCTGTGTACAAATCTCTAACAAAAGTAAATCTGTCTTTGATTTCTGAACAAAGAAAGAACATCTTCTGAAATCCTTGCACAATAAAGATAATGCTCATTAAGGCTTTTTTCAGCATACCTCCTTTCCTACTGATTTAAAAAGAGATCAAGAAATAATAGCTGGTAGTCTAAATCAGGCTCATTGTTAAGAACAAATAAAAGTGAAATGTATTTCATGCTTAAAGGTATTAGTTCAGATGAGGAAAATGAGGAAAAAAAGTCATGTAATGTTCCTGAGTATCTTCTTGCTATACACATACACCTGCTAGAACTCCACAATTGCTGCATTAAATGCCACAATCTTTTCAAAGACTTCAGCAGACATTGGAATAAGTCCTCAGGTAGAACAGCTTTAAAGAAAGTACATTCTACTAAAATTTGCCTCTGGGTTTTGGAAATAAGCTTTACATCCAAGTAGATCCTCCCAAGGTATACCTTAGGTGATTCAGGATAATCCTCCAAAGGTATAATTTCCAAAACTGTTACTGACAACCATTGTTTTTTGCAATTTACATAGTAAATGCTTTTGACAGGAAATGGATTCATCAGTTTAAAGTAGCTTCATTTCAGTCCCAGAATTCTAATCCAAGGAGTGCTGCAGTTATTGCAATCCTTTTCATTAAGTTCAAGATGTGGAGGTTTCGAATAAGGACTTTCCTTACTGCAAATCAGTTGGCTGATTTTGACCTGCTACCTTTTCCACTATGACGTAACAAGAGATTTCAAAAAGAAAATTTAGGCAAACTGCTGTTCATCAGAAATATGAATTTAAATGTCACCATTTGAATTAAAAAACAAAACAAAACCTTTGCTTATTATTTAAGGGATTTTAACACCAATGCTATTGCCTTTTCTTCTAGTCTTAAGCGACCTTTTAAAACTGCCTGAAAATGTGCCCATCATCCCTTGATGAGGAAACTTGCTCTTTTTATTTACATTCCACAGCATCTGTTGCAATGTCACACCTTTTCCAGGAAGTAAACAGGTTGAGTTCTAATGCCAGTATTATCTGTTCATCTTCAATTGATCTAATTATAAAATGACAGCTTTAAATCATACACTCTTAGCACAGCCCAGAACAGATTTCCTCCAGAAGTCATATTCACATAGCAGTTCGTACCTATCAGGAATATTGTTTATGATGTCTCATTTAGTTTTATTGTTTCTTTGTATCTCTCATTTGTTGTTTATTGAATTGATGTGTTGTCACTTCTCTTATACTTAGACTAACATCTTTTTAAAGCATGGACATTTTTATCCATTAAGTATTAACAGCGACACAGCATTGGTCCATAGCAAGATTCCATAGAATGGCATTTAGATTCAGAACCTCAGAGATGTTTTAGCTTATGTCTACTTCCTTCTTTAGATGTCAGAGTCTACTAACGAAGTCTTCTCATTAAGCACTAATGAACTCAGCTAATATCTTTCCACCAATAAGCACATATAAAATCCTCTAAACACAGAGCCAACACTGCTGATGTGTGAAAACAATGTCTCTGGTTTAGTCCCTGTTAGACAGAACTCCTTAGGAAATATATGGCAGAAATCCTTAAGAAAGAAGAGATTAATGCCTGTGTGCATGTGTTTATGCAATGGGTTTGGTCTCATCATGTTCTGATAAATGGAACCGATTTCAGTAGGTTTTCAAGTATCTAGGTAGTTTGGAAAAGGAACATTGGTGCCTTTTTTCGTTTTCAAATCCCTTACAAAAAGTACCCCATGAATCTGGTAGTATTGAGCAAATCAGGCCTGGTTTCTTAGAGGTACTTTTGTGACCAACTCACAATGATTTCAATAACTTTGAGATATGGGACTTCAGGCTTCCCTCTTAGAAAAAAGCAAAGTCAGCTGTGTGGTGCATATGTAAAATATTTAAAGCACAATATTCTCTAGAGGCAAACTTTTTTTTTTTTTTTTTTTTACTTAGGAGTATTCATGCAGTCAATTCCCTGACTCTTTATGGACTGTAATAGTTTAAAAAATAATAATAATAAATAAATATTTATATTCATTTTGAAAATACCATTTAATACAGCAGGCAGGATGTACCAAAGACATCTGTACTTTCAGGATCCACTTTTTTCATCTCATCGATACAGGTCAGCTTTGTACGTGTGCTTAGTCATTATGAATTTGCAAAATAAAATGTTTAGGGTGCAGTGCATTAATTAGAATACTTCTATTTTCATTTTCATCTATTTCTATTTTCTATTTTTTGGAGAGCAAGTAAATGAGCTAAGGTTTCAGGTGTTCAAGATGCATTCTATTAATGAAATAATAATTCTTTCTGCCTTAGTGTCTAATAAATATTGAAATAAGCAACATTCATTTACAGGATTTTACTGGTATGTGTTTCTATTAATTAGCAAAATCCTCATCCTCAAATTCCTCATCTTTGAATGAAGCAAAGCGATGAACGATGTAGATTGAAAAATTACGAATTTTAATTTAGCACCTCCACAGTCATCTGCAACAATAAATGAGGCATCTAAGAGTATGAAGACTTCTGTACTGGGTCAGATTGCAACTCCATCTGTCTCAGTATCATGTTTTCAACAACAGCCAACAACGACTGTTCAGGGAAGAATGTAAAATGGGTCAAATGTCAACAATTTCCCAAGTTAAAGGTAATCAAAAGACAACATTTCACAAGTTATTACTGGAAAAGAAAAGAAAAAAACACTCAGGTTTCCTTTAGCATTTAAATATAGGATGACTATAGGTTTTAGACATCTCTTAACACAGCAAACCTGTACAGGATATAAATTGTCTTAGGACAAATTTGAAGATCAATATGTGGATGGTGACTTACCAGTTACACTGAGAAGGAGCCATGTACAAAGTTTTTGTAACTTTTATGTATTTTCCTTCTCTTCATATGATCAGAAGCTGATTTGGTTGTAATATCAGGAAAGACAGAGCTATCTATTTCAGAGAATCACCAAATCACAGAATAGCTGAAGTTGGAAGGGACCTCTGGAGATCATCTAGTCCAACCGCCTTGCTCAAGCAGGGTCACCTAGAGCACCTTGCCCAGGACTGTGTCCAGAGAGATTTTGAATCTCTCCAAGCATGTAGACTTCATATCCTCTCTGGACAACCTCTTTCAGTGCTCTGTTTTTCTCACAGTAAAGAAGTCGTTCCTTAAGTTCAGATGGACCTTCCTGCTTTGCCATTTGTGACCGTTGCCTCTTGTCCAGTCATGTTTTGAATATCTCTGGGTAAAGAGAGTCAACAGCCTCCATGGGAAACCTGTAGCAGCATTCACTGTATAAATTTTTTTTTCTTACATTTAAAAGGAATTTCCTGAGTTTCAGTTTGTGCCCTTTTCCTCTCTTCCTATYACTGGACCTCCCTTCCTTACAACCCCATATCTGGTATTTAAACACATTGATAAGATCGCCCCTCAGTCCTCTCTTTTCCAGGCTGAAAAGTCCCAGCTCTCTTAGCCTAACCCCCCCCCATATATATATATAAAATATTTATATGTGTTATATATATATATATGTACATATATATGTATATATGTATTATATATAATATATATAATAAATATTTATATATATATATAAATCATTAATAAATTACAAGTGAAACTGATATGTTATTCAGATAATATCTTCATGTGGAAATTATCAAATTCTATTGTATGATTCCCCAGGATGACAGACATATGGAGCTCCTGGAGTGAGTCCAGTGAAAGTCTCCAAAGATGATCCAGGGACTGCAGCATGTGTCACCTGAGGAAAGGCTAAGAGAGCTTGTTCAGCCTGGAGAAGAGAGGACTGAGGATATCTTTTCAATGCACTTCTATAGGTGCAGGAAGGGTGTTCAGAGGACAGGGCCAGACTCTTGGAGGTGCTGTCTAGTGACAGGACGAAGGCAAAGGGCACCAGTGGAAACACAGGAAGGTCTGTCTGAACCAAAGGAAAAACTTCTTTACTCCTAGGGAAACAGAGCACTGGAAGAGGTTGCCCGGAGAGGCTGTGGAGTCTCCCTGCYTGGAGAGAGTCAAATGCCATTTGGCTAGGGCCCTGGGCAAGGTGCTTGAGGTGACCCTGTCTGAGCAGGGCGCTTGGACTAGATCATCTCCAAAGGCCACTTCCGACCTCAACCATTGTGTGATTCGGTGATTCTGAGAGTGCTCATCCTTCCTCCTCAGGTGCCATGCAGCCATGCCCTGAATGGTACCGGGAAGCCCAGGAGGTTCCTGGAGAGCATTGATGATAACTTGCTGAAGCAGGCGATGGAGGGGCCAGTGAGGAGAGGTGCGCTGCTGGACCTTGTACGAACAAACAATGAAGGRCTGGTTGGAGATGTGAAGGTTGTCAGGAGATCTGCGTGGATGAAGAAGGAGCTGCTGGCAAAACTCCAACAGAAGAAGGAAGTGCACGGAAGATGGGAATAGGAACAGGCCACTTGGGAGGATTATAGGAATGTCATCCGAGTATGCAGGGATGTGAGCAGGAAGGCCAAGGACCATTTGGAATTGAAAMTAGCAGGGGAYGTCAAGAACAGCAAGAAGGGCTTCTTAAAATACATCAGTAGCAAAAGGAAAACTAGGGAGAATGTGGGCCGGTTGCTGAAAGGAGCAGGGTCTCTGGTGAAGAATGATACAGAGAAGGACAAGTTACTGCATGCCTCGTTTGCTTCAGTCTTTGCTGGTAGGAGTTGCCCTCAGGCATCCCTGGCCCTGGAGACCATGGTGAAAGTGAAGAGAAAGGGAGACTTTGCCTGTTTGGGTTAGAGATCGTTTTGGCAAACTGCACATACACTAGTGCATGGGCCCCCATGGGTTGCACCCGTGAGTGCTGAGGGAGCTGCTGGGCGTCATTGCTAGGCCACTCTCCATCATCTTGGCAAGGACGTGGAGAAGAGGGGAGGTGCCTGAGGACGGGAGGAAGGCCGGTGTCACTCCAGTCTTCCAAAAGGACCAGAAGGAGGAGCCAGGCAACTCCAGGCCGCTCAGCCTCACCTCGAGCCCTGGAAAACTGATGCAACAGCTCATCCTGGATGCCATCTCGAAGCATGTGAAGGAGAAGAAGGTGCTCAGGAGCAGTTAGCATGGCTTCACCAAGGGGAAAGCATGCTTAACGAAGCTGAGAGTCTTCTAGGCTGGCATGACTAGCTGGCTAGGTGAGGGCAGAGCACTGCRTGTTGTCTCCCTTGACTTCCGCAAGGCTTTTCACACTCTCTCCCATAGTGTCCTCACAGGCAAGCTGAGGAAGTGCGGCACAGACGAGCAGACGGTGAGGTGGATTGAGAAGTGGCTGAAAGGCAGAGCTCAGCGGGTTGTGCTCGCTCAGTGGTGCAAAGT
>NW_020447360.1:0-135870 GCF_003343035.1 Apteryx rowi
CTGTCACTATAACTCTCCCCTTCCCCCATCTTTCCTAGTTTAAAGCCCTCCTTACCAGGTTGGCCAACCTGTTGGCAAAGACCCGCATGCCCTGCCTCATGAGGTGGATCTCATCTCTCGCCAGCAGTTGTCRATCTTCAAACAGGGTCCCATGGTYGTAGAAACCAAAACCCTGTTGCCAACACCAGCGGCGCAGCCAGTCGTTAACTTGGGAAGTCTGTCTCCTCCTCCTTTCATCCATCCCCCTCACTGGCAGGATTGAGGAGATGACCTGGGCTCCCAGACCCTTGACCACCATCCCCAGAGCTCTGAAATCCTGCTTGATGGTCTCCAGTTTGCCCTTGGTGTCATTGGCGCCCACAAGCAACTCCACTGCTGCGGGGGGTTGGGACTCCCGAAGCTGCACAGTCTCCGAGAATACCCTGTCTATCTCTTGCTCCGCTTCCCGGATGCTGCGCAGCCTACTGACCTCCTCCTGTAACTCCCTTACCTGACGACACAACTCGTCAACAGCAGCGCACCTCCTGCAGGAGAGCTGACTGCCAGCCCAGGCCTCCCGGAGAGGCCCCAAGCACTCCCTGCAGCCTGAGACCTGTAGAGCTGCATCTACTGTCAGAGGGTCAGTCTGGGTCCAAGCCTCTGACACAGCAACTCCAACAGCCACTGGGAAACGTGCTCTGCGGCGTGTCACAACCATACCTGAGGAAACCTACACCACAGGGAACAGAAACGAAGGTTCCTTCGCGTGCCCTTCTGCGCGAACTGCTGTGCAAACTGCTGCGTCTGTTCGCTGCGCTCTGGGAGCTGCGCTCTAGGCCTGGCTCTTATATAGGCCTCTCCCTAGCACTGGCTAAGAGTGAACACTGTATTTAATGCATTCATTCTGACAACTAGCTATGATAAAGTCAATTCTTTTTTTTTTTTTTTTTTTTTTAAACGGGAGTCAACTGATTTTGTATCTCTTTCCAAAAAGAAATGAAAAACATTAAGGTCTAATTCAACATTTTGAATTGACCCACTTCTACAATTTTAAAAGGAATATTTGCATTCAGCACAATTGAGAGCCTTTTATAAACAGAAATTTATTTCAAAGATCCAATAAATACATTATTTCTAACTTTTCTCCCACAAGTGAGACTGTACCTGCCATTAACATGTCAAAAAGCAGTCTTCATTACAGGGCAAAGATTCATTGCTTCAGTAAAACTACTACCTTTTCCACTGAATGAGGAACTACAAACATAAAAACAAAGAATGAGGTTCATGCTGGTTGATGCAATTTCTTTTTTCTTTCACAAACTACAGAAAACTCGTGTGAATGAGCTCCCAGTATGGGAAAGAGATCAGGCTGGAAATGGTCTGCATTCTATGCTCTCCTTTTGGAAAAAGTTTCTTCTTTACTAGCTTGGTTGTCCTATTCCACTTTCCTAGCTACCTTGTTTTTTTTTCCCCACCTTAAAAATGTAGCTGTTATAAATCTTCCTAACTCAGTGGGATTTTGACACAGAAAGGCAGAGGCATTGGGTGAAAGGATCACAAAGCTGAGATGCTCGCACTGAGAGCTGGCAGAACAGCCCCATTTAGACAACGAATAATACCAGTCTGATAAGATAACCATTGGCTTCCAGGCTAACTGGATTAACTAGAAATCCTTGCCCAAATCAGAAAGACCTCAATTCCCTATCCTGTTTAAATCTAGCACTAAGTAGTGATCAGCTTACCACTTACCACTTTCACAAATAACAATGATAAAGAGGCAAACCAATTACGATATTCATGCCTTTCCCCTTCTCTGCCAGAAGTTTCTGCCCTGTCAGTACAGTGACATGAAGAACAGATGAAGCACTCAACACAAATGAGAGAATGCTGAAGTTTTCAGCAAGGGCACAAACACACAGCCCTGAATTTGCTGTAGCAAGTCACCATTCCCTGGCCTTTAACTTCCAGTCTTTTATTCCTGCTTCCTCAGTGGTACCAAATGTTGAAATCACTTGTGTACCTCTGTTCTGAAGGAGCAGAACATCTGGTGAAAGGGAGGTGTGACTGCTGCTACTTTCCAGCACACACAGCACAACAGCAGCTGTGATACCATTATTTAATTCAAGGTGTGCTGGTAAGTCAGTGGTTTTCAGCTTTTTCCATATCATGACTCACCATTACAAAAGATAAAAAATGCCTGTCTTCCTACTTTCCTTCTGTTCATCTATAAAAAAGTGATTTGTTAATAAACCCGCTGGTTGAGCGTATGTTATAAACAGATCTAAAACATTGCGGACATGATCAAGTATTTCATCAATCTCTTAATAGAGATGAACTTCAGTTTTTGTACAAGACACTGCAATCCACAGTGCTAACTGGACATGCCACTGAAATCATGTCATTTTAGGTATTTACTGGATTTAATTCTAACCACACTGAAATCAGCGAAAACACCATTCAACAGACAGGATCTATCTGCCATTATTTCATGAGAGTCAAGAAACTGCTGTGTATTTTCTCCAGCGTAAAAAAATTGGCAGGGACTAGAGGACCTAGCAACATTTGACAAGTTCTAGCGGCACAGTGCACTGGGCTCAGTATTAGAAGGAAACAACCCCCCAATACACATCCCGAAGACTGGAATGGGTTACTCCTGACCAGGGTATTTCCTAAAGAATGATGATCAGCTACCACAAATTAGAACAGATGTAGAACTGTAGCTTGCCTTTTTTCATCCTTTAATCTACCAATGGTTGTGCAGGCTGCTTACTCAAACAGTCCTTCATTAGAAGTTAACAAGGCTTGAGCTGACAGCTAGACTTCCACATGAGGCAATGGAGCAACAAGAGTAATTTTTTTCTCTTGCACACTGCTCCACCACACTAAGTGCCAGCTAGGTGACTGAACTTCTTTTGAGTCATGTAAAAGTTGCAGAGAAAAAGATAGGAGGCAACACCTTCTTCAAGCTCATAGTACAGTGGATCTAAAGCAAACAGGTTTCCTGAACTTTTTATGATTTCCAATGAATAACCAAATACATTTAAGCATTCTTGCTTAAATATGTCTCTCTCAAATGCAATGACTTTTCATTTTTGGTAACAGAGACTGGGGTCCCAATCTACCTATATACCAACAAACAGCACAGAATTACAACAGGAAAGTTTATCTAAGTCAGGTTTCTTAATTTTTATTAAATTCAAAAACTTCAGGAAAAAAACCACAAGTTTCTAAGTACATGTAAAAACAAATCACCTAAAATAAAGTGGTTGTCAAGTTAAAACTCATTTTCCATAATTTTTCCGTCCTTGCTATTGCCCACAGTACTATCAGAAAACCTAAAAGTGCTTTAGAAATTGATTTTATCTTACCAATATGATAGTAAACCGTAAGTTTACTACGTAAAAAAGCAAACTGTTTAGGCACAAGGTGGCAGAAGACATAAGCACAAATATCAACCATGCTTCCTTAATTTGTTAGTTGAAAACAGTGTGCTAAATACCAACATGGTATTGTATTCAGAATGTCCAAGCTTATTCAGTGAAATAAGGGCTCAAAAAAATCAATTTTATTTTTTAAAGTTAACAATTTTTGTGTCTTTTTTCCTTCTAGAAAACAGAGGAAGCTGCTTAAGTCAGTGGTATACCTTACTGGTCAGTACCAGTGTTTAAGCTAGAACAGTGGCAAAAGTTGCACAATGGGTTCCAGCACCGGGGAATGAAAAGTAGAGAAGCTGTAATCTGAAAAAAGACTGGTTCATATTTGTGTTCCCAGTGTAATCAATAGTTTTGCAACCACCTGCTAAGACAGCATGACAAGCAGTCACATGCCATTTGAGGGTATCAGCTGGGCTAGGTCATCCCAAGAAGGCAGTGGTGTGAGCAAACAACGAATGTCCGCTGCTCTTCTGACTACACCTAGAAGAACTGTTACACTGAAAATCAAATCATAAGAAAATTGAAACAAGAGCTGTTCCATACAACAGATTTTACCTTTTATCCATCATTTGATATTTGCCATTCTAATAACAGGTGCAGTTCCACTGTCATTCATAAATACAAAATTTTATTTGCACTTCATTAGTTTAGAAAGACCACAACGTTTTTCAATACCACAACATTCAGGACACACCAAGTTATTCAAATATGTAACTACCGATTTACCACAACTAAACTAAACAGTGCATTTTGATAAAAGATATACCAAAGATATAATTCACAAATTCATTATGAGACAAAAACCTAAACACAGTATATGCTTGATGGGAATAATTTCCACCATTAGAAAAAAAAAATCATTTTACCTTAAGTTTCCCCCTCCCCCCCCAACCCTACAGATGTCCAGACAAATACGCATATATATTCCTTAACACGGGAAAATGTATTATCTTAATTTTTTTTAAAAAAGAATTTGTCTAGGACAGCAGCATTGCTTTTTATACCTTCTTTTAGAGTTGAATACATCTCCATTTTTACTGAATCTTAACGATTCTTGCAACCAAGTTTATGCTTAAGCAGAAAATCATATATGTAATTTCAGAGTGCAATCTTAGACCTGCACCAAATGTGATGTCTTAGTACACAAAGAGAAGGTTCAGCATTAAACAAAATAAATAAGAGACTGCCAGAAATTAAACTTAGCTTTTCAATAAATCCAGTCAGCAGAGGATGCTAGAGCCAAAAGTGTTTTCACTACATTAAAAGGAAACATAATGCTGATTATGGAAGCTTTGTACATAAAGTCCTCTGTTTTAAAAAAATTCATCTTTAAAATAGTTAGCAAAGCACCATATACTTATCTTCATACCAGAAGAGCTTCTGCCTGCCTGTTTATAATAACAAGAACTATTACAACATTTATGTCAAGAATAGGTATAGATTTAATTTTCCTCCTCCTCGACTGGAAGTGTGGTAATTCCCCACAGACTGTACAATATTTATAACACTGGGTCAATAAATGAAATACAATTGTGAAGAAGAGGGGTAATAATTAAATGTTATAGATGAATCCTACACAGGATTACATATTTGCATATTTACAAGTTAGTGTGTAGCTCCGACTCAAATAACAAAGTGCAACAAGAAACTGCCAAATGATTGTAGTGCAGAGTAGTAAGGATACTTTCTTTTCCCTCCCACTCCTATTTTTCACTCTGTATGGAGTAACAAGTCAACAGCAACGGACATGTGGCCTTGGAGGAGGCAGTTCTGGTGGGATTTCTGGCTCTGGTTGCAGGGACAGGATACTGTTGGACAATTCATTTCTTATAACATCCAGTGGCATCTTAAAGAGAAAAAGAATCATCTATAAACAATCATCTGCACAGAGCTCAGCACAAAAGGAGATAGCTTATAGAGTTCAGTCAGCCAACATAAACATATAGATCTTTCAGTTCTTACTAGTAAAATACATTAGAGTAAGCTGTGTTAAGAATTTCTTTCAGAAAAAGTTACAAAACAGTGCTGAAATAAAGCCACTTCCTAAACATACAAATTACAACAAAATATGGAGTAGAATAAAAAAAGTTTAATTTAGAAGTTTCCATATCAATTCATTGTGTACATGCCTTGCTACTGATATGCAGAAGTGACAAGTATGAGAAAGAGAATGCAATTTATTTGATATGGTACAATACTGAAACAAGGAACTCCCAAGACCTAATTCTAATTAATACCCGAAAAGAAGTGGCTGTGGGCAAATGATTTATTCTTAGTCCATCACTTCCTGAACTATAAATGGCCAATAATCTTTACCTATCTTTTAAACAGTATTTGATATTTCTCAAAGAGTTATTAATTTACTAGACAATTATTAGTAGGCTTTCACTGATTACATGCTTGAGATTCACCATGAAAAAAAACTCTTGGTGGTTTTAAAAAGTTACTGTTATTCATAACACTATTTTTATTAGTTTAGTTCCAGGATAACATAAATGAAACTCTCCCAAAGGGGTAATGCAAAAAGCACTTTAGTTTGCAGTCCCAAATGTGCAATGTAATCTTCCTATCAGTTTTAAGCAGTTTAAGAATGTGTAAACAGAGGACAGAGTAGAAACATGCAACTAGTCGGCTCATTCATCACTTAAAGTGACTGCAATATTGAAAAATGACTTTCAATAATAAACCATCCTATGAAAACCCTCAACACATTAGGATTCCAGCTCAAAATCAYAAAATGATACTTTTCAAATATGGCAACATAATGTCTCGCTCTAGACACGAAACATATGCTAATAAGTTAAAACATGAATCCAAGATCAAAACCAGCGTCTGACAACTGAAAATGGAATCCAGAACTTCAGTTCTGGTATGGTGCTCTTACAGCTTGCACAAAGATTACTCCTCCACTTGCTCTGATAGATCAAGTCAGTCAAGTTGCTGACAGCTTGCTTCTCCCCATAGATCTTAACTCTCATTCCAGTTTGACTCAATACAAAGCAGAATTTTTTTTTCCTTAAATAATCTGAGGCATACTCAGAAAATTACGGCTGCAGATGAAAGCAAGCAAGCGTACAGTCAGCTGCTGATGTAAAGTGAAGTGGTGGCAAATAGAAGCAGATGTATAACAAATTCAACATCAGTATTTATGAACTGGAGCATAAAGCAAACAGTGCTGCCCACTACATATTAACTAAAAGCTTAGCTGGACAGTGTGTAGCCTGGCTCTATGTCCTCTGAAGAGGTACCTGAAGCCATTCAGTATTTAAACACTGACCTTTTACATGGTCAAAGAAACTACCACCTGCATGTTTTACCTTTTTCAGAATGTCATCAACAAGTTTTAGAAATATTTCATCCACGTTAAAATTATCCTTGGCACTGGCTTCACAGAACCGCATCCCAGTTATTTGCTGTGCAAACTGATGGAAGAGAAAATAAAATAACTACATAAAGAAGCAGATACATACTCTTTACATAAACAGCAGATATACACTCCTTACAAAACCTTTTAAAAAAACTTTTCCAAATCTGTGGCTTAATGCTAATTCAACTAATAATATTGAATCTCTAAGGTACAGCAAATACTGCCAGACATTTAATTTTCACTTAAAATTAGTTGATTGGAAATGGTTTTCTGTCTGGGCTGCATTTTTACATACTTAGATCTGGTAGACTTATGTCTTCCATTGACATGGATTGGTGCAGTTTGCCTAAGAAGAAGATCTTCTCATAAGATTTAATCTCCATTAACCACCTTCTTAAAAGGCAGAAAAGACGACTGCAAATGCAAAGACTAGCCTTAGTTCTGTAATTAGCAAGGGCCTATCAAAAGCATCATAGGTTGCTGAAGGGAAACTTCCATGTATGTCCATACCAACAGTGCCTGTTCAAGTTGGTGCTAGAAACTCATGCTAAGCCATATTCTCTTTTCAGTTTTCTTACCACTTCTGGAATTGGAAGAAGACAGAAGGAACAAAGGCGAGCCAAGTAACCAAGCAGGGCTCTTGCCTACCTAAAATGCACGTCCTCCATTTGTGATCCAAGACTTCACTATATCCTCTTTCAGAGCCTCTTTGCCAAAAAGGGGTAATAAGACATCACAGTAAATGAAGAAATTCCACGTGTATGACAACCTAACAGCTCTACCAGTTTGGCTCTACTACATTTTTTCAGGCAGTACATCATAATTAGTATCTACTACAGCTTTTCATGGTGGCTTGCCCAATATTACTCCCTGAACTCCATGTTGCTAGATGGGGACACTTTTTGATTTGTTGAGAGAGTCTGAAAATAGAAGAGCCTGAGATGAGCACAGGAACTTACCACTGAAGCATCTATTATACTGAAGATAAGGCTATACTTAAGTTTATACTGAATAACAAGATTGTTATACTGAATCAGATCAGGATTTATGCAGTTGTAAAGTCTACACTGAATCACACACACGYCTGATACTACAGTCTACAATAATCTTTAGTACCATCACATGGTCCTCTGTTGCTCCAATTCTGATTTCTATATAGGTTCAAAGACTCAGAAATCCATCTGACAGCTAAAAGCCTACAGTTGTGAACTAAATGACTGAAGCTCTACAACCTTTGTTCTTTGTGCATTGGTATTTAAGACTGATCTTTTTGGATTTCTTCTCTATCCCAGCTGACAAAACAGCAACCAAATTCATCAGATGGTGTTTAAGACTTGTTCTCTCTACAAGGCACAGGCAAACTAGTGTAAGGGTAAGAAAAAACTTCAGTCTCTGAAGTTCGGGCAGCCTTCATGAAGAGTTTCTGGCTGATGCCAGGCAGAAAAGAATGGCATAACAGAACACTTTTCTATTCCCTACACTACTGTGTACTGGGAGCTAATTATCACACTTTTAGTTTCTTCGTTCTTTAGAGCAAAGACGTACTGCTCCAGTAAGAAAGCATATACTTGCACATTCTACACAAGGCAGGAGATATCACATGGATTTTGACAGAACACTGCCATTCTCAGTATGCTCCTTAGGTCTAACAGTCTGGACAAAAGTAGCCATGGACACAAAACACTGTTGGCAGCAATGCCACAACAGTTTTGTTTCTAACAGTAACTAGATTTGAAAGAACAGAAATTTCTATTTACTTAGCTGATTTTGGAAGTTCTCAAGCTGAAATATAGTCACATTTACAACTTGCATGAACTTGAATCTGGATTTGTCTCAAATGTGAGTTAACTCACCTGAACACAATCTCCTCTTCCTACCACCTAACAAGGATAACAATTTGATTACACCTGTTCTTACCTTTTCTCCCTGCTGTCGAGTAATCTCTCGATCAACTTCACAGTCCAGTTTATTTCCAACTAACAGAAGCTCTGCATCTTCTGAAGCATACTGCAATTAAAACTTTTAATTAACTAAACCTAAAAACATAAGATTTTGTAATGCCAATAAAATATGAAAAAGAATCGGGCAATTCAACTAGTAAAAAAGGAATCATACCTACACAGTTCATRTGTCAAATTTTTTCCAAACACTCCTTCAAGAATTCTCAACTTCATTTTTTTAAATTCCATTTTAAAAAACATTACTTAAGAATTAATTGCTCCAGTTTATCTAAGAGTGGATATAATGGCTTAATTTCACAGACAAGAAAAAACTTTTTTTCCCCCCTGTGCACAGGTAAATGTGTAAAGTTAGAGCTCCATTGATACTTTAATTATGACAACTCTAGTTCYTGGGAGCAGCAATAGACTGCCACTTTGCATCAAAGCACATGAATGTTAAATCCCTGCTGAAAGAATCTAGTGAAATTTAGTAGTCAGTAGTTTAGTAATCACATAACAATGCTGTTTAAAGCCTTGCAGAGTCCCTTTGAGAAAAACATTAGTTCTTAAATAATTTGGAAAAAAAAAAAAACAAAAAAACCCACCCCACCACCCCCAAAATATAAAGGCCTACCTTATCGATCATTTTCATCCATTTTGGTAAATCATCAAATGTCTCCTTCTTGGTGATATCATACACCAATATGATTCCCTTGGCACTTCTGTAATAAGCTGAGGTAATGCTGTTGAATCTCTCCTGACCTGCTGTGTCCCTAAGAAGCAGCAGCAAACATTGACACAAATATTTCACCAATTCACAGAGTACCTTTGTTTATATTTTAATAAAAACAAAACCACACTCATTAGACAGTCTATATTGAACATTTCCTTCTGTGTGTGTGAATTGCTGGCAAAACAAAATGGAGCAGTAGTTTCAATTATAAGCTTTCATATCAGACCTACTTATCCCATACTAACTTCACTAAGAAAGACCACTGAACAGCTCTACACGTCTGAGAATGAAGCTGTCCAATGAGAATGCATCAGCAGATGAAGCTGGGTTTTTTTTGTTGTTGTTGTCAGTAAAATAGCCCTGAAAAATGAGAACAGAAATGGAAACATGCTGATCAGACTAAGACAGCTGGACATCGAACTATAATATGAGCAATGCATTGATCACCATGATTCGAGCTTTCAGAGCCTCTTTGAATCAACCACAGCCATTACTATGGTTCTAAAACTAATGCAGAGGCTCATGGCAGAAGTTTATGAAAACAGTAAGCAACCACTATACGGTGGGGGTTTTGGAAGTAGATACTTGGCTATCAGACTTACGTCTACTAACTTAAGATGTTCAAATAGCATTTTCATTCTCACTTTCAGCATGCTAGGTATTTACTCAGGGTGCATTTACATGGGAGACTATTTTTCACCAATGATACCACTCTGCCTGTACTAGCAGTAGTTTATATTCTAAAATAGTTGAGACAGAAGGGATATTTTTCACTGAACCATGAAAGCCTGCAAACTGCTTTTAATCATATCATCATGCCTGCTTATGGAAGTTTTAGGCAGTTATGCTAAAAAAATAGCAGGTGGATATCCTTGTTCTTAAAATGTGACTAGTATCATAACTGGAAAATAAGTTACAATGTGCTCCAATGAGATCAAGCAGTAGTTGCTTCAGTTCAGCCCCCAGAATCAATGGATAATTTTGAAATTTTACTATTAGAGCAAGTCAAAAGATAGACCAAAACTCTTTCCTCAGAGGGGACAGAAGACTAAGTACATGTGCGTAGGGACTCTCAGAATAAAAGTTCTAAAGGAACTCTATTCAGCAGTCACATTTTAGACAAAAGGAGGATGAATTTGGGGATGAGGTTAACGATGGAGAGCTAAAACACTACCAAAATAAAAAAGAAAAAGAAAAGTCACGTGTACAAAATGCCACATTGACTGTCCTGAAGAATTCATTCTTTTAAATAGTTTATGCACAAAAATAAGTAGTAGAATAAACTACCACAAACCTATCTTCACAAAATCTTTAGGGATCTTAACTAAATAGGCTTAAAAGTCAAGTACTTGATTTAACTTCCCTTTCTCCTGAAACTGTGACAAGTGTACTAGATAGCATCAAATCTTTACTAGTGATTTTGCAAAGTAAAGTACTGACCACTAGAAACAGATTTGAAATATCTACTTCACAGTACGTGGAAAAATATTGACTAATACTTCACAGCAGGCCAGTGGTATTGCAATATGAGACATGGAGTAGGGAGGCAGAAAAGAATGAATTCCTATCACTTCTATTTTTATTGGCATTTTTCAAATCCCATTCTCTGCAAAACTTGAAAATCACATTCACACAAACCTTTGGGACCCACAGAAGGTGAAAACAAGAGTCTGTTTCAATAATGTTGATCTCTAGTAATATTTAAGACTGGTTTTAGAAAATTGATAGATTGCTTTATCATCACTAGTGAAGCATTTTTATTAAAATAATACAAGTTCTGGCAGCTGAAATTACATATATAAATATTATTCAAAAAAACTAATTCTATTTTCTCTGCTGTTACTTCTTTGCTATGGTCAGATTTATTTTTTGGAAGATCCTTTGAAAGTTCATCACATGAAAAATTTACAAATTCTAGTATGAACCGTTGATTTTCCACATATGGATAACATTGCTTCAGGGTTCATGAAGAGACTTCTCAAATTACTATCTTGAAGAGCAGCCTCTGCTATCTGTTGCTAACCCAGTGATTGAGTGTATTAGATACAGGATCCCTTTATAGCTCCATCATTCTGAGCAGACATAGCTAGATGGCAGGTGGAAGGGCATACCTGATGTGGAAGAATGCATCAAATCTAGTTTTGGCCAGGCTAACGGAAAAGGTTGTCTTTTTTTGCTGCTCAGCGCTCCCTCTCTTTTCTGTGCCCTTATCAGACCACAGAAAAAGAGAAGCTATTCCAGAGCCACCTGACTATGCCTACGTGTCAGTGCTAAGGAAGTTTACCGATTCCATCACAAGGAGGCTATTTTTGAGTACCAAGTCACCCAGCACATACACACGAAAAACACAGAGGGGAAATAAACACACTAACGTACAACTGCCCTCTCTGAAGAGGGAGCAATCAGCACATTAGATAAGCTTACATGCAAGTGATGGAGCCAGCTCTGCTGCGCTACTCTCTGCCACTCTAGTCCTCTGCCACATCATGTTTCCCCGAGCCTGCAGTGCCGCATCCCCAGGTCTATCTGATATAATAGCCTCTCCTTGCCCCACAACACCCATGGGCTCTTGAGAGCTCCACAGTATCCCTGGCTGCTGCTCCTCTCTGCTGCTGTACCCAGGGTCCTGCACTCACCTATGCATAGGTCCTTCACCCAAATATTGCGTACCTTGTAGTCTGGCTTGCTGGCTATATAAGACACATCATGTCCTGAGACTGGTTCAAAATACTGCTGGCCAGCCTGGCTGCCCACTACATGCATTAAATGGCCAGATGGCCACTGACTGTCACCTGCCAGGTGCACTCACCCTAGTGGATTATGGCTGAATTTCTGTGCCTTGCTCTAAAACCCAGTCACTGATTTGCACACACTTTACATGAGCAATGCCTCTACTGCTGCATCAATTTTAAATGAAATCAGCCAACAGATTTCAGGATTGTAAGCATGATCTTACAGTGCTTGTTTCCTTAGAAAACCGGAAGAAAATAAGCTGATTTTGCATATCTAACAATATATTAACAGTGTATTACCCTTCAAATAGTAAGGAAAAAATTGGAAGATTGTCTCTGAAATAAGTATTAATCACAGGCGGGCAGTAAGTTTAGAAAGCTACTCCAGGCTGCCTAAACAAGCTTGTTGCAGCTTGCAACAAGCTCCGAGAAGAGTATCAAGCTGACCTTACACATGGAGACTTCCAGATATCTCATTTTCTGCTTGGTGCTATCTTTTGTTTTATAAAAACATATAGTAAATTCTTCCAATATTGAGGAAAAAAATGACACCCTCTAACGCAGAACTAAAATTAAAAGTATATCTGCATTAAAATGGCTTTCATGATAAGATATTTATCCTGTGTTGAAGTAATTCAGTTTGTTTTTCTATACTCATCAATCTATTGCACTCCAACAGCTGGAATATTTTAGTAAGGACAGCTGTCAAAGAACCAACAGAAAACTGGAATAAGAGATGAACATAATTTAACTGGACTAACATTATGCAGTTTCATGAATAATACCAAGTGCTCCTAGTTCTTTATCTGCTCTGTTCAGAATTAGCAAAGTAAGTCAGTTCATTTTTATTCAAACTCCAGAAGTCCAAACAATAAGTTACAGTGACTTGATCAATAATTTGGCATCACTTCATGATACAACAGAAGACTTCTTTTTGAATACTAAAAGCAGTTTTCCTTTATTGATTTTTTCAATAATTTATTTTAAACGGAAAAAACACAGGCCTATTACCAAACTCTAATCACAAACACAATGTATAACTCCTTAACCATTTATCATCTGGGNGGGGGGAATCCTGAAACAACAATAAAACCTCCAAAATTCTTATTTGCCTTTGTTTTTCTACTTCAGTAACAGAAACTAGACATTACACCAAAACCACAAACATTACACCAAAAGCAAATTACAAAACCCCACAAAATTCATTTTCAAATATTATTTAAACGTTGACTTGTGATAGTGACACTATTTCAGACTACATAAAATACAATACAAATACAGTTGGTCTTAATTAAAATAAGATTGGATTATTTTTGTTTTATATAAGTGTTCTTGCATCTATTTAAAATAGTTGCTTGAAGCAAACACAAATAGACTCAAAACTATCTTTGGCTCTGAAGTTAAATTAATTTTTTATGAGTGGTGGTGAAGTGGCCATAAAAAGGGAAATATTTTTAAATATAAATAAAAAGTTAACACTGATTTAACACTTTTACATGCTCTGTGCTTGTATGGAACTTAAATCAATAATTTGTAGTTATGGACAAGATTTTAAAAAATGTTTTAAATCATCCTAATCAAGCTTTTCCTCCCATAAACATATATACTGAAATATATACTGAAAATGTTTGAATCAATATACTGAAAATATTGAATCATTTATGAAATAAGTACTGAACAGCAGGAACTACATTCTGTTATATTCCAAGATAGGGGACCTTTTCTCAGATTATTCCTCATTTTAGAAATTTTCCAACAGAACAATTTCCCATTAGAAAAGCCTGAGCTGACAGAATCAGAACCTCCTATGAGATGCACCAATTTAAACAAACTTCAGAAGCAAATCAGGCCATTTTCCTGCCAAGTCACTGGCTTCCTTGGGCATTAAACCTGGAGAGATACCAGAGAGCTCCTTTGGCTACCTGGCTGCAGCCCGCACACAGTGACATGGAGCCACAGCTTCCAGCAACCGGGGTTGTGCTAGGGTACTTCAGAGAGGAAGCCAGCACAGGCTGCTGCTTGCCTTAGCGAGGTCCCCAGATTACTCAGGGTATACTCATTCCTGGCTCAGACAGATACCCTAATGTCCTTCTGAGCAGCTCTTGGCACACCTATGCTCCAAAGCATGAAAGTATCTTTCCTATTATTTGGTTTAGTTTTCAAGCTTTGAAAAACCATAATTTACATATGCTCAGATTCACTTTGACACTTAAGCTATCTGATGGTTCTGCTTTACTTTATCCCACAGCCTATGCTGAGTACACACATTACTTCTCATAAAAAAAAAAACAAAAAAAAAAACCTGAGCTTGTTTCATCCAAGAACTGCAACACAGTGAAGCAGGTTTATTTTAACTGCTTCTTCTGGCAGCCCAAGGGTCACTACTGCTGTTCCAGGTGGAACAGAGAAGATGGACACTACGCTACCCTCAGTGCTACCCTACTATTTTACGTGCTAAGGAGTAGGAGTCTCTGACTGACAGTCTGAGAAACAAGGGACGACGTACTGTAAGGCGACAGGGACTGGATAGGAACCGATAGGCTACAGTCAAGAGCAGAAGCCTCTACGATCTTTAGCACACAGTATCCAATAGTAAYAGGAATTTGGAAGCCAAGTCCAACTTGTATACTCCTCTACTAATAGGCAGAGCTGCGAAACTTGCTTTCAAAAGGATGTTTTGCACACCTAGTTGATACATTCAACACAGTCCTATTTCTTCATAAATTCAAGTGGTAGAGATCTGTGGAGAACACTCTGCTTATAAATTGKTCAGTGGAGAGAGATGTCAAATGACTATAAAAATACTGAAGTTAAACATTTTTTTAAGCTGCTCGTTTGGTTTTTGAAGTAGAATAATTAAATGAAAAAAAATCAAGCACATTTGGTGCTTTGAAATGTGGCTTTAGTCATTTTAAGGCAATAGATATGCATAAACTTTAGAAGTGATCCATTCACTGAATAATACAGGATTCTGTAGTACAGTTAGTGCAATCAGGTAAAGACCACCAGGAAGTGCCAAGCAACTTTAATTCTGTCTCGTCAGTATGAAAGCAAACTGAATTAGGATCATCCAGGCAACTTAATTCTGCATTTTTAAACTTCCAAGCATTTGACTTTAAGTGGCTTTTATTTTTTAGTTTAACACTTGAAGCTATAATAAGAGTTCATAAAGACAACATACACACCATACTTCAGGAAACTTTAAATTTGTAAAAGGAGTGGTTATCTACTCTGCTTTTCAAAAAATTTACAAGTATGCCAAGACAGTTTTAAGGGTCAAGTATGAGAACAGCATTTTAACAGCAAATGTCCAAGAGAAAGTGATGTTTGRGGGCAGGAAGTTTTATTGATGGATTTTAATATATTTTAAAATATTTTGTCTTTATATTGTGTTTTGTCCATCATTTTAGCAGGGTTTTGCAGGGGAACAATGGTCACATTTTAGCAACCTATCAATTCTTATTATGTTTCCTATATCCTTCTAGCATATTCTCAATATGTGGAAAATAATGGTTTAAAAATGTCTTTACCAAAAACACATCACTCCTATAAAATATTTATTCAATGCTAGTAAGTTGTTTGATAAGCTTAGCACATTTCACAGTAAGAACTCATATTAAGCATACAATAACATCTCCACATCAAAAATTTTTGTTACCTCTGTCAGCTTCAGTAGACCCTGGCTAACAACTGCTGGCTCAACTGCCAGCCTTGTGGTCACAGGTTTCCAAACAGGGACATGATGGATGAAAACATGCCAGTAACATTCAAGTGTTAGGTGACTGATGATACCAAAGATGAAGCAGCAGCTAACTCAGAGGGAAGCAAGACAGACACATGGTGCGACAAACAGAGTTCATGGTGACCTGCCAAGAGGAGTTAGTAAGCCGAATTCACTGCATCCATGTAATTAAGAATGAGAAACCACCAGAATATCCCAAAAGAGTAACAAAGAGTGTATTTAGAGCTTTTTCCTCCTCTATGGATTGTTAGCAGCTTTAACAGTTGAACTACAATGCTCATTATGCACTGTTAATAAACTGAAGCTAAGCTACTAGATAGTAGAGTATAAGATTAGAATAATGTACGTTAATACAGCTGGTTTATTCTCTCCTAACAATGTTTATGTATTGTACTACTCTGCAAAACAAAGGAGCTTATAAGCTCAATAATTTCTAAACAGTAAATTGTATCAACCATTGACTTGGAGAATCATTATCAGGAAGCACGTAATCTGCTCCAGAAAAGAAAAGCTTAGTTCAGACTTTGAGCTTTCCACAGTAGGATGTCAGTACCTACTGTTAAGGAACGCAGTCCTATCTGTATGGGATCATTTTACTTCTCAGTGCCGTTTAGTGGATATAATTCACTTAAAAGTGAAGGACGTTCAAGACTAAGTTATTTAATATAGTGTGAAAGAAACAGCACTGTCTAAACCAAATCTCAGACAAGCAGTTCAGAAAATACTTCATGCTTACTTTATAATTGCTGTTATAATGAAAGTCAGTGTTCAACTGTCAAAAAAATAAAAACCAAATATAATTTCTCTAGTGTCTTCTATTTAACTTGGTCACCCTTTTTGTTTGTAGAACTCATACGCTATTTCATGCGTAGATGATTTTTCTTCTAGAAAAAAGGCTTTGAGATCTGTGATGTATGAATATTTGAGTAATTACACTCATGTACCTTTTTAAAATTTATATCCTTCTCCTCCTCCTTTACCCTCACAAAAATCTAGCAGCCATTCGTTTTTGCTTAAGTTATATGGGAATGAAGGAGAGGAGCAAAAGGATAAGAGCTAAACCAGCTTATAACAGTTAATAGTATTAGACAAGCATATTGATTCATGCTAGAACATAAAAATTAAAACATACTGCTGGTTGCACATTTGTTTTACTTACCAGATTTGTAATCTAATTTTCTTTCCTCTTAGCTCTACTGTTTTGATTTTAAAATCAACACCTATAAATAAAATACAGTAAACAGTACAGTAATTACTTCTGTTTTTTGAAAGGTGTTTTATATCAACTTGCAACAGTCTGAAGAAGCAGGAGGGTTCACAACACTATGGGCCACCTCAGGAACACTGTGGGGATTTGACAAGCATTATATAGTCTGTAAGCTGCCTTAGTTGGCAGCATCACAACATAAACCCTCCATGTTGTGCAACATTCTCCTCAGCAGGTAAAAACCAACATAATAGTAAAACAGTGGGGCATGACTGTTGGTTTTTTTTCCCCCCCTCTTTTTTCCCCTTATTCACATGTTCACGATTGACAAGGACAAGCCTGATTTACTCTCAAGTGGCACATTTCAGAAAGTGAAACCAACTTCTCCACATCAGCTTTGCTTTTCTGTGAAGCGGGAATAACACTCATCTGATTCCCAGGCTGGATGTTTAGCATTTGCTAAGCACTTTAGTAGAAGGAAGTGAGAAACTGTGGTTGGGTTTACAGGGTTCGTCAGCACTGTCATTCTTAATTCTTTTAAATGTTTGTTAGCAAACTGCTTATGTTTAGAGTACTTGATTTTTTTAATTGCTGTTATACCTGTATGGTACTTTTTTCCATCATCTCAAAACTTCAGCCACATTTTGAATGCATGCTAAATGCTGTAAATAAAACCATAAAGACCTTCTCTAATACAATAAGATTTTAAATCTATTAAAAAAAAATGCTGGCAACCGACACACAAGACACAGTATGGTCAAACGATACCTAGACACAAAAGGATACCCATTCAACTACAAGCATGTTTAAAGGTGTAAGTGTCCTAGATAACATAGTATTTGTAGACTGTTAACCTGTTCATTTTACTATATGCTTCTATGAAGATTTTTGCTCCAGTTGTTACTATCAAACCTTTGTAGCGTGACATCTTTCTTCCAAATACCATCCCTTCTAACAGTGCTAAATCAAAAAGGGGGAAAATAAAAAGACACGAGAGCACAGTTCAGACTAGTACACTTAAACTCACACAGAAGTGCAGAAGCATACTGTGTTGRAAACACTTTTGTTACTTCACATACAAGTGTATACCAAGAAAAAGGATGAGAGTGAAGAGAGGGAAAAAGAAGATTTTTATTTTCTCTTACAAAAATTACATTATTTTTCCTAATATCTGCCCTGGCTAAAAGCTAAGCATCCCAGTTCACTTGTTTTATTTGTTTACTCATGAGAATCAAGACTGGACTATAACTTCTACAGAAAGGATCAGATTTGTCCCTTATGTAAGCTTTTCAAAACTCCTGAAAAACTTAAGTAAAAAAAAAAAGTGTATTTTGAACCCTGAAAACCAATTGCACATTGTTGACTTGACATTTATTTCAAAGTGGTTTTGAAGATAATCATGTCAGTAAAGTTGCAGGTATAACACCAGTTAATTATACTTACTTTCAAGCAATAAAGTGGACTAAGTTTTTTTTTTTTTTAAGGTTACATTTTAATAGTGGTCGTACAAAGGATAACTTCAATTCTATTTTTAGTTTGCAAAGCAGACTGTCACTTTTCAGGTAGACTAAATATGTGGTAGGATAGCTGATCTTCATTCCTCTAGACAAAAATCCCTTCAGACAGCTTGGAGCTGCACACTACCTAGTGATAAAAGTACTATTGCATTTATCACTATTGCATTTATCCTTCCCCATGCCCTTAGAAGTGTCTAGCACACTTATTCACTAATTCTTAGAAAGCTCTTCAGCACATATGATGGTTATACTCTGCCTACCAAAACATATCCCATTTGTTCATCAGTAGGGTACTTGAGCAGTATGAGAACTAAAGCAATAAATTGATTTGTACTGTGCAGTCTACAATTTTAATGAAAATTTTCAAGTATTCAAATGCATATTGAAAAAATAAAGTGATTAAAAACTCACAATTTTAATTAATCCTAACTTTAAAAGATATCTTTCTACATTCTGGAAAAACTAGCCTCTGTATGAGTGCAAAAGTAGAAGAAAGTGAAATTGACTGGTTATGCTCTACTATACAAGATGTGGGAAATAATAATAGAAAAGCAGTAATTAAAAAAAAAAACAGCCTGTTTTTCCCTGTTAAATACCTTTTCTCTAGATATAAAATGCAACTGTTTTAAAGGTCACAGCTTTGTCTACAAGAAGTCAGCAACTTTAATCTCTAAGGAGATAAGCAATGTTAACTATCAGAGCAGCATAAGAAATTGGTTTAAACCCCTCCTTTCCTCAAGGAAGTCTGAATATAACTGGCCCCACATCTCAACTCTGACTCCCAATCTTGTCATTACATCTCATTTACAACCTCCTAGACAATTTGCCATTCATCTAAGAACTCAAATTAAAACAAAAAAAAAAATCGACTTTTCACCTCCCACAAAAACATGAATAGAAGAAACAATCTGTGATGCTTATACAAGTGGTATACTTGTCCTATGCTAACAATTATACTTGTAGGGGAGCTTGATCTGAGCACAAAGTCAACAGAAGTAATACAATTCTGATGTGTAAAGAAAAAGCCCTGTAGTCACAGGAAAAAAAAAAGCGTAAATCAGCTCTGATCCAAAATTATATATTACAAATTATCATCGGAATTTCATATGTTTCCTCAACTCCATAAAAAAAGTTTTATTAATTTTTTTTTTTTAAGGAAAATAAATAGTGAACTAGAGAGAGAAAAAACAGAAGTTTTAATAAAAGAAATTTTACACTCCAGACTTCATGGAACTGGTAGGCACAACCTATGTGCTTAACTGAAGCAGAGCAAGAGCCTCCATACCAAAAAAGATTGTTTCAAAATAAATACTATGCCAATGGTGTCCTCATTTCAGAGGCAGAGCTTTCTATATGCCATCTCAGAGTCACACTATGAAGCATTTCCCCGCTGTTAGACTTTGCAATGAACAAGGCAAAACAGCAACAGTTTCGGAGAAGTACATTCTTCTACAGAACTGTTTGAATTGTTTAACAGTTTTAAATCGGATGGCTTGCCAAAACTAAGCAGAGGTTGTTCAACTGATTTTTATAATTAGTAATGCTCCGCAAGCATCAACACAATACCAAAAGCTTCATGTCTGCCAATACTGAAGGAAAAAATATTGGCAACTTTCCCCTCACACATGAAGAAACACATAAATTCCTATGCTTGTGAAGTTTCATTACCACTACATTTTACCACAGACCAGCCAAAGATAACTGTTTTGAGTTTACATAGAGATTAGTAATTTAATAAAAACAATAACAAAATACAACCATTTGTTTTTAGTTTGAATTTTAAAAAACATCTCCTCCTCACGTTAAAAAACATTAAATGAAAAAAAATTTAGCCTACAGTCAAGGAAAACATCTAAATGGGAAGTTTTGCTATCCATACAATTGCTTCAGTTATTAAAAGCAAGAGGAAAAACAGATAATATTCTCAAAAAGTTGATCAAGAAATGAATACTTTCTGATAACACACACTTTTTAGTCTTGCATCACACTGAGAAGCAGACAACTAGATCTTTCCATTCACAGATACTGAGCATAAAGAATAGCCTTATAAATTCTTTACAGTTGTACGTGTAAAATGCTCTGTTTGGACCAACTGCTGAAACCTCCCATTCTTCAGCAAAATAACTACAGTTCTTTTAAGATCCTCTACTTAGCATAATATAGTGAAAAGTATCAAGTCTGCTTGCTGTTAGAAAATGGTGGGGGTTCATTCCCTCTCTTTTTTTTGTGTGTGTGTGTTTTGTAATAGCGCAGTGTGGATGCCGGCAGTAGTTGATTAGTTTTTTTTTTAAATCCTTGGTTCAACAAGCTCTTAATTTATAGCTGCTCTCAGCAAAAATATCTTTCTTAGTGTTGTTAGACATAACTCTAAGACCTGTTAAGGACAGGCAAGGTGTCAGAATTCCTTCAAGTTTCACAGTTTGTCATGACACTTGTAGTGCTTGCACAGTTACTTTTTATGGCAGATCCTAAAACACAAACATAGCCCAAGTTTATAAAGTCTGTACATTAGTTCCAACCGTGTTTAACCCTGCCAAAGGCTGCTCCAGTCTTGAAATTGTACAGTTGTAGCAACAGTGATGTGCTTGAACTAAGAAGCCCTCCAGAAGGTTGCGTACATTGACAGACAGGGATTACTAGCCCTGGCACAACACCCTATTAGCACAGCTACACAATGCTTTCTCCACCATGTGCACCCAGCTATGGCAAACATTCCCAAAAAAGATGTCAACAATAGCTAATATAAACAAGCCACTTAAGCACCTTGTGTCCTGAATTATGCAAACACAACCCAGGACATGGATTTATATAGAGCTCAATAAAAGAGAGGAATCAATAATTACTGTTGACAATTGCATTAAATCTGAACAAGGCTTTTAAAAATAAAGGATTTCAAAAGGCTCTTTCGCTGCTGCAACACTGGCAAACCACCGTATACCAATCTGTGCTTCACCAAAGGAGCTACCTGGTATCAGCACTACTAAAATCAGCTACTTGGATGCCCGACACTATCTGATTTGCATTTTAAAAGCCTACAGTCTAATTTATTCCCAACAAGAAATCAAATGAACACATGCCAGAGGAGCCAACAGGTGCACATGTTCATGATTATTTTGAAGTGTGTCCTTTGCCAGGTTGCAGCGATGTGAGGGGAACCAAAAGGCCTGTCATCATCCCCCTTCCCAATGAAGGGACAACCTCGCTCCACACATCAGTCTGACAAGGACCACTGGCAATCAACACATTTAGTTTTCTTTAAAATGATTACACTCGCACTATGAGTAAAACCTCAGGGACAGGAAGAATCCTGACAGTTTTTTCCCTTTTTGTGAATTCAACTTGTGCATTTTGGATATCAGATTCTTACACTCATTTTGCTCTGGGAAGGCCTCCTTCAGGAATCCAAACACACAACCTATAAACATTGTGGGTTTGCAAGAACTAATGGAAAAAGACAACGTGCACAAAAATACAGATCTCAGTTGCTGGTTTGGTATTTATTAAATGTTTCAAAATATACAGATTCAACTTGCCCTACCACTTAAAACAGCAAATGAGTTTTTTTTCCCCCTTTAAGGTGGATATATGTTAAAAAAGCAATTAAGTAGAGCACCACTTATTTGGCTTTTTGATGGCTTTATAAGATAAGATTTTTAGTTAGGTGTTTTGAAAATTTTACATAAAGAGCATTGTTCTTGTTAATAACATGAACTTTGCATTTAAAAAATACACACACATATGTATATATATATTTTTCCCCTCCATGCAAAGGAAAACACCCATTACAATATATATTCAACTGAAACAATGCTTTCTCTAGGAAAAATAAAGGGCTACTAGAATAAAAGGCAAGATGCAGTTTTTATTAAAAGTATACTAAACATACATGTAAACGAACTTTCTGCACACCTTTCAAAAAAATAAATATCTCTAAAAGAAAGAACAGACACTCAAAATAGAAGTGCACTAATGAAGTTCTAGATAAGGGCATGTCAGCGAGAATACCCTATCTTCTCACTGAACCAAACCTGAGACTGTTCCAGACTACATCCCCTGCCCAAGTCTAGCCCAGAACAGATTAAAGTATACTCATTTCTTGCCCCACACAGGAATAAAAAGTTATCTAATAAAGCACACACTGAAACACACACAACTGGGGCTGAATTTTCAGAGGCCTATTGGCTGTTCACATCAAAGCAATTCAATCAGTGAAAAATAATCAGAACACATTTAGAGAAACACTCACTTTAAAAATTCAAAGGCTGAATACTAAGTAACCATTAGAATTGGCATATAATTCAAAGGCTATGACAGTTTGTTTAATTTGGACATCTGACAGCATTATGCAGACAAATTTCCTTGCTTCCCCTACAATCAATGACAGAGATCATGTGCTTCTTGAGGCAAGAACCATCTCTGTTACTAGTTTGTACAGCGTCTAGTGTAATGAAGTCCTGGTCTGCAACTAAATATTAATTACAACACAAATGCTTATGACTATAGTATCCAGAAACTACCCAAGTCAATGAAAAGATGCTCAATGGTTTTGATACTGAATTTTACCACCTTGTGGGGACAAGAGGGATGATGACTATATGGACATGACCCAAACAACTACAAGAGGTACATAGGGGGAAGAAAAAAAAAAAAGCTTACAAGAACTGTTTAGAGAAAAATATAAAACATCGTATTTTATTTTACTTGAAGCTGTAAGACATGCAGTTAATTCTAAAAAATACTAAAGGGGAAATACCTCTTTCAAGGCACATACTATAAATTTAAGATTAAAAAAGATTTGGGAGCATTAAGTATTAGTCACATATGAGCCAGTTCGGGGATTATTTTAGAGGCAGGTAATGCAAGTTGTCCATAAAACTTTCGAGTGTAATTTTAGAATGATTAACATGCAGAAACTTGAGACTGCTCGCCTAAAATAAAAGTCTACATGTATCTGAACTGGCAACTGTGCTACAAACAAGAATGAAACAGACACACCAACAACAAAAAGAAAGGTAATATACGTACAATGGCTAAATTTTAAAGGTGTAATTATAGCATTTTTAGAAAACTGTCTGTGGTTTTTGGAAGTGCAACAATACAGTTTATAAACATTTCAGATGCTTGATACTTCCTTCATTTTCATTAAATTTGGAAGCTATCATTTCTTTCCCTTTTAATTTACAGTTTTGACAATTATAAAGCCTTTCACAAAATTTAAACTTTCAAAACTTTTTACAGTACTAAATTCAAAGCATGGCCCCAAAATGTTGATAAACAGAATGAGGTTGAAGGGGAAAATGGATGAATAAGATTCTCTGGGGCCTTCTTGAAGAAAAGTATATTTTAAACTCCTGATTACAGAACTGAAATAAATAGTGAACTACTGGTCTACAACTACCCAACCTGACAGGAAGATTGAACTTAATGAACTGTACTGTCCAGATTTCAAACAAGCAGAATCTATTTCAAAATGAGTACTGAATTCAGCATTCTGTTTTGGATACCAAGTTTCCCATGCCTTGGGAAGAAGAAATAAGTTGTGAAAATGCTGCTACATGTTCTTAAACAGCAGCAATCTCAAACAATAGAGAGGATTAATATTCCCAGTTGTTAAGGACAGCCTAGTGAAGATGCTTCACAAAGATCAAGCGTTTTTTTGTGATGAAAGGCACTCTAAATTCTGTGTCTTCTATTTCATGGTTTATCTAAAAACACACATATATTCTGCAGAAAGTGCATGCACTATTTTTATCAAATGAACATTTAAGTTGATAATTTCCAGACAGAAATATGAAAGTCCATAACTGAGAATCATATGCCCTCTACAATTTTTTTTGTACTGCTTCTGACACTCTCAGCTGTTCACAGCCCAGACTGAGTTTGACAGCTGCATTCCACTCTCCTTACAAACTAAGCTCGTCCATATTTGATGCCATTCAAGTGGGCTCTACATTTTGTCTGTTTTACTTGCATATTCTTGTATACGTGCTGACTATGGGCTACAAGTTGTTCAAACAATCCTGCAGTGTTGATATAACCCAGTACCTGAATATCTCTATCAGATCATGCTGATAGCTAGTTTACAAATGAAGGAAACAAGGTGAATTTCAAATTTACTCATCTGAACAACTGCCAGGTAATTAAAGAAACAGCACACCCCCAAACACCATTCCCGAATCTTGATAATTTGCATCATCTTCCTACTATATTTTCCTATTTTAAAATATAAGTTTGTTACTTTCTAAGGACTCAAATGACTACATATGGAAAAAAAATTGCTGACTACACCTAATGCAGTAAAATATGCTAAGTTAATGCATACTAGGCAAAAAATTTCTTGCTTGATTCTTTCAGTTGTTGTAATCTCTAGTGTCATTTACAAGTGACAACACTGCTAAAAGTAGAATGCTGTTTCTAGAGAACATAGGAAGCAGTTCAATTTTACAAAAAATCTGAAGGGAGCATATGTTAACTTGAATTATTTGTTTTCAGTTCTGTAACCATAAATTTAGGGAATGGAACCCTAGCAGAAGCCTGAGTGGGTTTTCAGTCTCCTGATCTCTACTACTTGTAGTTTGTCAAGTAACCACAGCACCACATTAATGAAATATTTGTCAGTTTTATTTATGCTATTCAGCACTAGCTGAGAAAACAATATATAAGAACAGGCATATTTTAACCCTCTGAACATGGGAAGATAAGAAGGGCTAATTTTCACCATAATACTTATTATCATTGATCAGAACTTTCTTCCTTTTTCTGTGCAGCAGCAGAGACTTCTCAGCCTGAGCACAGAATTGATTTTGGGTATAAAGCAAATAAAAGGCAATCTTATTGGTATAGTGCCATGAAGCAGTAGAGATAGCTATTTCTACCCTTTCTTCCCTCCCTTGACCCCCCAAACTAAATTTTCAACACCATCTCAYTGATGGGGAAAAAAAAGAAAAAAAAAAAAACCCAAACTTTAAAGAAAAGCTAAAATGGGTTGTACTTGTAAGAAAGAGTCCATGGGCACAGATAGAAAGGGTAGCAAAAACAGACAAAAAGATATAAATTGCTTTTCTAGTTGATGCAGGTATTTTCCTGAAAATTTTTTACATAGATTATTCTTCATATCAGATCACATCAAATTACTAAATTTGTTTTTTAAATGTAAATTTTATTATGATTTACTGAGAAATTATTTTTCAAAAGGTTAATAAGCCACATACCATGTTTATACTGCTTGTGAGATTAAATACTGACTAGATAACTAAAAAACTAAGGAATAACTTAAAGGGTAGTTCTGAAAAACAAACAATGATATTTTTAAAGTGAACAACCTATATCAGATGCTATAAACAAGATTCAGTATTTCTATTATAATTACATTATATGAAAGGTTTATAGGAATGACCCATTACATTCATGTTGTTAGTTCACATTTTTTAGGACAAGTAGAATTAAGAAAGGGGTTGAATTGTGACAAATAATAATAAAAAAGAATATCTATCTATATATAATTATATACTTAAGAACAGAAGCTGCCTTACATAAGACTTCTCAGATAGAAGTTAAGCCTGAAGTTTCTACCATTCCTATTTTTTATTTGATGGAAGTTAAGCATTTGCATGTATAGGAGTATCTTAAAAATAATTGATAAGAAAAAGACTACTTGGAAGAAAGATGCTACTGAGTTCTGTGAATCAAATGAGTTTCCAGCTTACATACCATTTCACAGCAACACCAAAGTAAGGCGCAACAAGGTCAAAGACCACTTTCTGTGAAGTCAAAAGCAATCTTCCACCACAGTGCATTTGTATGCTCTCCATCTGGATCACACAGACTACAATTAGCCCAAAACAGATCACAATATTCCCATCCTGGTCCACAACAAAACTTCTCATTTACAAGGTTAGCTGAATAGCTCTGCTTATGATTTCACTTATAAATCAGGACTGAAGGAAACTTTAGTGTTCACTACAAGTGGTAGTGTAGTTCCCTGTGAATAGCTGCTAAAGGAGCCAGCAATGAGCCTGCATGGAGCATCTGAACTGCTCTCACATTACCAAGAGCAAGTCCTGTCTCTGGGGATGCTTTCTTACATGGGAGAAAGAGTTTCAGGATAAGACTAAGCATCAGAAATAAGCCAGCAGGTAAGAGTAAAGCAGAGGCGCTCAATTTGATTTGAAGGAGCAGGAGAGTCAGAGGTCTTAGAAATGAGTCACTGCAAGGCCTCAGATTTGGGAGAGGAGTTTCAGGCTCTGAGATTAAAACCAGGACAGAAGTGTAGTGCCTGTGGCAACATTGGATGGATAGAAAATAATACATGAATTCTGTAGATCTGTCATGGAAGAAAAACCACAAAAATATCTGGGAGGAGCTAAGATTTGGTGGATGCAGATAGGACAGACAACTGTGGCAGAGTAGTGATTGGAGAGAAGCTGGGAGGGAAACTGGCTTTTGACAAGTAAAAGAACTCTGAGGAGGGAGAGGGACACATAGCAGATTTTTCTTTTTAATTAATATACAAAATTATCAGATCTCCATAATGATTTTGTTATAAAAGATGTATTTCTTTCAGCAGGAGAACTACTTTTGGAAAAAAAAAGTGAGGGAGGAAGAAGCAAAAGGCAAGCACTCTTCCTTCCAACACCCATCTTCAAACTTTCTCACACACATGGAAAAGAGTATTGACCTTTTGGAAAGATCATTCTTTTTAATGCCTAATTTGACATTCTTGTTTCTAATTGTTAAGAGTTCTAAAATTCTCTAAGCAGAAATCCCATATTAATAAGCGCATGGAAGTCAGATAATGAATCATTAATGAAGATCAATTTTTATTTTAAAAGTATACATATGTTTGTGGAAAAAGTTAGTATGATGCCCAATATCATCCCTGCATAAACATTCTTCCATTAAAGAAGAGACGTTACCTGAACTACTAACAGGTTATTTGAATTTAACACTGTCATGAATAGCAGAGCAGTTTTAGATCGCTGCAGATAAAAAAGGAAAATTTCTTCCCCCAAACAAGTTATAAGCTAACAGTAAGAACAAACATTCAAGCACATGAAACTGTAAACAGCAACATCTATTTCTCAGTTGACACCAGTGCTCCAAATCAGTAAATATTTGARCATATTGAGTATTCTCAGTACTATGTAAATAGCAGATTAAGTAGACACAATATTCTATGCAACTAACTTAATGCTCCAAATAAATACATCAAGAGCATTTTAGATCAGTAGCACATCATGTGCTGCTATGAATACTGTGTTGAAATCTGCCAAGCTATTTTTGAACACTTTTTTCAAAGAACTAGAGCATTTTGAAAAGAGACTGAAGACATGTTGATTTGTTTTTGTTTCAGAATTTTCTTTTTCAATCTGGTAATGTAGTCTTTGTAATTTAATATTAAAATACCTTCTTTTTAAATTGAATAGATGCATTTTGTTTTCAGCAGAAACACTCCATTTTCCAGTAACCTAGAACTGCTTATCCTAAACACTTGGGGCTAGGAAACAGCCAATAGCTTCTAATAAGCCTTGGACGTGCAAAGCTTTTATCAGTCACATTTGCAATTCTTCCGCTATCAGAGAAGACCTCTGAGTAGTCTGTACATTTTCACATAAAAGACAAAGGTGCTAAATGTTGTTTTGTTTGGCCTACACTTCCAAAACTAATAGCTTAAAAACAATATAAAAATAAGGTTGAGTATTAATATCAAGTTAAGGGAGTAAATATGTATTCTAGTATTCTATTTAAAATACATCTTTACAAATAAGGTAGACAGGGCAAATGGTAACATTCTTCCAGTTACGTAGTCTTCTCAAATATCTCAAGGTATATTCATCTTACAGAATTTCCTCTGAAACTGGATCACTCACTGGGTTTTCAACTGCGTTTCAAAACACATTCTCCATTTACAATTCTCAAAAACCCAGTAAATGGTTTGTGGGGAAGAGCTCTATGATTGGAACAGCAGATCAAAGTCTGACCTCAGTTTATTTTGGAGTATGGATTATTTTCAATCTACACAAAAATGTACAAAGTGGAGGTTATTCTTTCTTACTCTATAGTGGAGAAAAGAAGGGTGCAAGCTTTCAGTCATGACTGCGGAAAGCTCTTTCATTTAGCAGTCAAAGGACCTGAGGGTATCTCAACAGCTCCCAACTTTAGTCAGAGGACCTTGAAAGAATGTCACTACTGTCAAGTCTTTCTGCATGTATTTTGGCACAAGCTGATTCCCCTGTGCTGATTTTGTGTTGGCATACTTCATACTCAAACATTACGCAATCTTCTGTCTAGCAGCACACCACCACTTATTTCCTGTTTTTTCTAAAATAAGGAAGCTTCTCTGCTTCAATCACTGCCTCACTTATCTAGCAAATCAGTTTTGTTTACAAGGCACCAGACTGGAAGTCTGGACTAGAATACCTCCTCTCACTTCTCAAGATTTGCATCAGGATAGGGTTACAGAGAACAGTCCAACCTTGAAGGTACACTTGATATAGGTCAACCCAAAGAAGACGCACATAAGTTTAACACAACGTACATAGTCCTAGAGAATTTATGAAGAATATATTCCACTATTAGTTCTACTTCCTCAACTGTATCATATGTTTAATTAAGCCCATCACAGTCTACAGAAATCGTCAGCATTTCTTCATTCTAACACATCACTTGAGGATGATGCCTCTAACACACTATCACTACCTTTATAACTTCTAAGAAGTTAAGTTACCGACTTCAAAACAAAATTGTACAGCCACTAACAGGCTGCTGGGAGGAAAAAACATAGTGCTAACAAATTTGCATTTTTAGAGGATCTAGGAAAACATAAAAGAGCTTGCAAAATACACATTAAAACTAAAATGAGGGCAACTGTATATTATTCTGTCATTGAAAAATAGCTTTGGATAGCAATAGCTCAGTTTCTAAAATGTGATATAATCACTTTCCATCAGATGCTTTACACTTTGTTACATTCCAAGCTACAATTAAGCTAAGCACATGTTTTTTACAGTGACACAGATTTAACAACCACCTTGTTGCAAAACTCAAGAGTTCAGCTTCAAGGATAAGTCTGTAATAACAACGCAGGCTAAACTAGCTTGATTTCCTTCCTTTACACATTCATACACTAAAAGACAGCAGGCATTAAATTACCTCAAAAACTTGTATGGATGACTAAACCACAAATAACAAGCCATTCTGCAAAACCAGGAGGTTGCTCTGTAGTTTGTTGTACGATGAGGAGCAAAACACCCCGTATGCTCAAAATTGCACTCTTCAAGAAACAAGACATGAAGTTCCCTGGATCTGGTATCACAGCGGGTTTCTTGAGGAAGGCACAACAAAAAGCTTGAGTTAACCAGGCTATGGTCTGGAATAGCATTTGAGCTCCCACTAACTGTGTGGTATACACAATGTGCAAGTTTTTAACTTCTGAAGTACTAGCAAACGCCTTGTATACAACATCGAAGACTTCAGGACACAATTACGTGCTTCAACAACCATCCCTGATGTTTTTTGCTGGCAGTGATTTTTGTCCACTGTTAATAAGAGCAAAACAGGATACTGACACCTTCTGAAAATCTGCAACAATAACTAGGACCCCCATAACCTCTTAATCAAGAGCCAGAAAGCTTGACACCACGGACTCTCTTATCATAAACTCCATGAACCTCCCAGCTTGCATTCCCATTATAAAGGACAACTCTTCTGGCCAAACAACCCACCCAGGATAACGCGACCAAATGCAACACACAAGCGCAAGGCTAAGAAGAAAACAAAAAGGGACTGCTACGTAACCGCTCTAAAGGGAATGAGAAATTAAAGCCCTACCCGCACGCACGCGAGAGGGGTAGGCTTAGGGTCAGTGCACAGAAGCGAGAGGGGCTCAGCATACGGAAAACAACGAGGGAGAAGGGCCGAGGAAGGCCACCAAGCCATCACCCACGTGTATACGATCCGCGCGTTGCGCGGCCGGGCGGTGCGGCAGGGTGGCCCAGGCCAGGGAGTGCGGAGGCAGGGATGACCCTCTCCCTGAGGAGGGCCCGGGGGGCCGGGGCGGGGGGCCGGGGGTGGCGCGGCCCGGCGGGCTGCCTTACCCACGGTGGACTTGCAGGCCTCGCAGAAGGTGTCGTCGGTGAAGCGCTCCATGAGGCTGGTCTTGCCCACCCCCCGCGAGCCGATGATGATCACCTGCAGCTTGAAGTCGGCGGGGCGCGGCGGCTGCTTCCTGCGGCGGGCCTGGCCCCCGGACAGCGCCGGCGACCCCGCCGCCGAGCCCGCCCCCGGCTCCATCAGCGACGCATGCGGCGGCGCCGCGCGCCCTCCCCGCCCCGCGACCGCCGCCGACGACTGCGAGGCAGGGCGAGGGGGAAGGGAGGAGAGGGGCAAGGCAGGGCAGCGAGGACGAGCGACGGCCGCCACCGGCTCCCTGCGCCCTGCCCCGGCCCGAGGGGAACGGGAACGGGAACGGGAACTCCGCCACCGTCGCGCCGACGACCAGCGCACCGCGCCGCCCGCCGCGAGCGGCGCGCCCAGCCCCGGCCCTAGCCGCGCAGCGCCCTCTGCAGCGCCGGAGCCGCGGCCCAGCGCCGCAGTGCCGGGGGCGGGGAAAGGGGCGGCCCCGCCCCAACGGCTGYGCCCGCCCCAACGGCCCGAGGGGCTCGCGCTCGCCACCGCCCTCCTCACGCCGCGGGGCGGGGCGGCGCCGGCAGCGGGTGGCGGCGGAGCCCGCCCGTGGCTGAGTCACGGCGCGGGGAGGGGGCTGCGCGCTCCTGGGCGCCTCGCTGACGTTAAACTCGCATTACTCACGGTTCAACCCAGCCTCGTGCTCCCCGAGCCTGCTCCCTCTGGCCTTGCCAGTGTGAGTTGTCGCCGCCAGGGCACTGTGGCCCACCGTGGGCTGACCCCGGCAAAGCGCGTAATCCTTGGGTGGAAAAAGGAGCGTGAACTTGGACGGACGCTCTGCCTGTTGGAGCACGCACCTCGCTGTTGTCTGCCGAGCGTGGGTTGCGTTGTCAAATCTAAACCTATTATCTGTACATCGGGATGACACGCTTCCTCCAGGGCACGAACCTATTTATAATAATAACCTATACCAATTTATGTGCTCAGTATGCAAATTCCAGGGAAAGCGCCAAATGGGATTAGAGGAAGTAATATCATAATTCATGTAAATGAAAATGATTAGAATGAGCTTTTGTTTGTAGTTTTTGAGGAAATTTCTACCTAAGTATCCTGGACCTGGAGTTTATAGCATCTAGATTTTTTTCAGAAATGGCCAGTGATGACTTTAAATCCCTACATAATATATAGGCCTGATCTTGGAGGTATAAAGAATTCACAGTTTTAACTGAGGTCTACAGGTAGATGAACAGTTCCTCTGAACATCAGAGTTAGGGGCATCCAAAACTAGGGGATATTGGGGATGATTTAGTCCCATTTGCTAGACTCTCCATTTGTAAACTACAAAAAAATCAGAAGGAAATGTGGAAGTGGGCTTCACCCATAGGGAACTGTTGCCTTACAGGAATGCTTTACTCAAGAGCTAATTTTCTTGAAGAAACAGCAGACAGTTTGACAGTAAGGCTATGCTATCAAGAACAAAAAAGTAAGAGAACTAGCTTAACATTTTTCTTGATTTTCACCAGTTTTCATCACCAGAATAACTTGCAGTTCTGCAAGCAAGTAGAATGGTTTAAAACTTAAAAAAAATATATTTAACAAATCATTCCAAACACTTCTTGTGCATTCCTCTTACCCCACCCTCATCTTGGTGATTATCTGTAGTGCTGTAAGTAGGTATGTGAAGGGGCAATACATCACTATGAGTTAATCTAGCTACTAGAGTATTTTAACAAGATAACCTTTTTGTTCTTTTTTTCCCTAGGCCCTCCCCCTAGAAATAAAATGTTCTCCAAAAGCACTTGCTAAGACCCATCTGTATCACTGATAGATCATCGGGATTGCTCAGCTCTTCCTAAATTGCACAGAGCACGAGGTACTGTGTGGCCTGTTTCCCCTCATTCATCATCAGTCTTTAGAAAAGCCCTCAACTCACACACTGTGTTAYATCCTACCAACTCATTCAGAGGTGATTCAAACAAATCTAGGCTGACGACTCTATTTCTGTACCCTCACAAAATGTTCAGCAACATCAATATTCATTTTCAGTCCCTCATGAAATGAACTGAACTGTGAATATCATGTTTCGCTTGTGTAGCCTTGAATGGTTTGTATATTTTGAACAGTTCTGTTCAGCAAGAAAGCTTTTTCTTGATTTTAATCAACAGCTACAATGTACCCATGTATATTGAGTGAATACCTTTGTGCCTCCAGTCTGTCGTGTATTGTAGTACTTTTGATTCCTCTCTGGCTATTTGGAGGGGCAGTCTCAGCAAACGTACAGATTTTTCACATTAGCTGGTTTATAGCATCAAAACTTTTCCTTGAGCACCTGCTTTCAACTTTCTCAAACCGACATGCATGCTCAGCTACTGAGTGTAGTGATAGATCCTCTTTTGTCAAGATCGAACTCCAAACCTCAGGCAAGACAAGGAGCATCTGGAGAATCAGTGCTGCAGAAATTAGTTTGTCCTTCCTTCAACCATTTCATTACAAAACAGAGCAAGTACTTTCATGGCAACTTTGTTTTTTTCAGTAGCTGGGCTTGGATTTTCTTTAAAAAACAGACAATACTATCACTAGCTGCTGATATAAAACTGTTTTAGATAGACTTCCAAAATAGTCTTCTGAATTCTGCTGTTTTACATCAAACAACACCATTCATTGCTTGGAGTGTAACATTATTCCTTTTCCGAGGAATCAGATATGCCACAATACTAGTTTGCTGTGTTAGTTGCCATCTCTGGGTGACCTGATTGGCATTTAAATCCCTCTGGCTGTGAGAGTTGGGAGGGGGTTGAAACCTTCATCTAGATCCCTTCCTCTCCTACCCACACCAGAAAGTGCTTATTAGAGGAAAGGTCATTATCAAAAACATGGAAAGTGTGTTCTTTGGCTGAGCTGGAAAGAGATGACATTTAGGAACTGTAAGGTATGATCCGTGGGATACAAGAATTAATCTGAAGTAGGATTAAATAGAGCTTTAATTAGCTCAGTTCATCTCAGACAAGTTTCGTTAACTTTTTTAAGTTTAAAAAACGTATTTGATTTCAGGGCAAAAAATAGCTAGGTTCTGATCTGCATATAGTTATAATGTGGATTGATTTGACTGAGCATATGATTTTTTTTTTAAACCAAAAGAGCTATTCCTAGTTATAGTTATTCCTAAACCATTCCTGGTGGGAATACTGTTTTACTAGTACAAAGGGTATATTGGTAAAGTTCATACACTTTCTCTAAACGGGAACATGTATGTATGTTTATCAGTAGAAATCATATCTACACCAGAAGGATATACTGATGTTACTATATAAATAAAATTATTTGTTAAAGCTGTACAACTTTTATGGATACCCAGGCCTACACTTCAAATCATTTTATGTACACAAATGAAATATCAACATGGAAAAGAAAATAATCAAAAACTAGCTTGAAACCAAATAAAGACCAAGAAAGAGACGGGATTTTGATTTCCTCATAACTGTTTGGTGAAAAAAATCAATATGTTAGTAGGTAGTACAACCTGAGTTGCACTGTTTTCATTACAAATCAAATTGGTATTGGCCAGCAGAAAAAAGCTTGGGGGCAAAGCTCACAAGATCAGTACAGCAACATGGCTGAAACAGAACAAGAGCTTCTGACCTCTTAAAATGCAAATAAATGAGCAGAAAAAGAACCCCCTAAACCCCACTTTTTCTTAATAAGCATATTTATGGAAAAAAGGTTGTTTTAATACATYTTCAAACTCTATGCTATTCTTAAGGCAACTCTTATCTCAATATTCCCATCCCTCCTGTAAGTCCAAGACCTTAGTGCAGCTAGTGCATGTGCTTATGTTTATAAATGTGAAATGAGACTTGCTCCAAAGTGATGAGCTGTTTGAAGCTGTCATTTTGTATCTGTACAGTTAATTTCCACTTTACAGCTTTTTGTATACGTCTCCCGTCATCTGTTATCCCATAGACCTAAGCTATTTTCTTCAGGCAGTTTATTTTGCCGTCCTTTATGTCTTTTGCTCTTCCAGGCTTAATCCAGGTTGACTTTATTTCAAAAGAAATATTTAAAAGAAAAGACATAAAGAAGTATTCTTTTGGGGGACGGGGGGCAGGCTGGGGGTGAGGACAGGGTTTATTGGTTAGATCAGCCTAAGTGGCTGTAAAAAGCAGTCTCTCTAAGCTTAAAGGATATCGATGGAAGATTGACAGAGATCGATGGAAGATTGACAGAGCTCATCTTTCCAATAGAATGAACTCTTGCTACTCAGCTGAATACAGCAGCAGTTAATTTAAATGTCTCTTTATTCAATCTTTTCGTAATCTTTTCTGTGATACTTAGACTATATCTGAACTATGTCACTATTATAATTCATTTGTTTTTTCAATATCCCTTTAAAGCACCATTTGTCCATTTTATAGATGGGAAACTGAGGCCTTGATATTTTTGGTGGTGTGTAATTTTGGATGGAAAAAATTAAGAAGGTTATTTTTTGTGTAAAGTCTTGAGGATCTCCTTCATAAACTGGTTGGAACTTGCTGGTTTGGAAAGGCTGGCAAAAATATTTTTAAGACTATTGCAGCCAAAGAGAATACAAGTTAGGACTGTAAGCTTATATGTGCATGCCAACGGATTAGAGTCTAAAACCAAGATTTCAAGGTCCCCATTATAGTGTATGGGAAAGGTTACAGCACCTCAGAAGGGAAATCTGAGAAATAACAATCCTGAGCTATTCAACAAGAAAAGGTAAACATGCAAGTATGGCTAGTGTGTCTTCCCTGCAGAGTTCAAAGCTTTAGACAGCTTCTTCAAGGTCCATAATAGAATACAGAGTTTCCCTCTCAGACTACTGTCTTAATCACTAGAGCCCTGGGTTGCATCTGCTCTACAGGGAGCACTGTCTTTGGAAGATGTGGGTCTGAATCCCTGGAGGTTGGAAAGGGCGTTGCAACCTGATGTCCCACTTTGCAGTGAGCTATACACAGTGATTTAAGATATTTAAGATGAATAAATGTAAGTGGAAGTTAACTATTTCTAATCTGACCAGATTAGTGATGTGTATAGAGAATACAGATACTACATATATTTACCAAAGAAGTGAGTTTACTTTTTTTTGGTTTACTGCTATGTCATCAATGTTTTTATCACTAACTTATTGTAGATAATGCAGATGCAAGCATCAACCTCGTCAAGCCCTGCTTTGTTCTTTCTAAAGCATATCTTGAATACCTACCTCCAGGAAAGTGTGCTGGCCTGTAGATCTATAGTGTATCTGACCCTGGGAAGGAGTAGGCATTGTGGCATCTAACTTATTTATGCTAAGTGCTCTGTTGGAACAAAATTTGAGTGCTTAATAGACAATCTTTTATCAAATGTAAATGAACTCAGTGAGTTTTATACTGCAAGTTTGAATCTTAAGTTTTGTTAACTTCATTGCTCCTGTCTCTACTCTGTAAGTTTGTGAAAAGATACCAACACTCTAGGTCTTTAAGCAACTTTTTTTTTTCTGTGGAAATAAACAATTGTTTTTCCTACATTCAGAAACTTCATCAAGTCTGAATATTTTTCTTTCAGGGTGATCAAATATGATTCCTTTGTAAATTTGAGATATACTTTCTAAGTGGTTTTTAGTCTGGCACATAAACCCCCTTTTTATTATGCTCATTTCTTTCCAGACTTGAATATTTTACTTACTGTAAAAGTGAATTGAAAGAACCTGTTTCCTAGGCCATCAGCACCCATTCTCAGATTTGAAAGGAGAGCAGTTCTGAGTGATATCAAGCCATAGTTCTGTGCCTTAATATCTTTTTTCCCTAAAAATTCAGTATTAGCATCGTGTCCATATTGTTCTCATTTTTGACAAATTCCATACACGCATGGGATATTTATCATCCAGTTTCTACATGTCAGACTGAGTATGATTAAATCAAAGAAGAAAACAAACAAAAATTAGAAAATTTCCTACTGTAAACAGCTCTGCAGATTCTTTATTGTATTATTGATTTTGAGCAGGTCTCCTCATTGATTGCAGTGGGGASTTTGGTTAAAAATCAATAGTATGAGACGGCCTCTTGATTGCACCTTAAAATTGGTACAAAGGATTGCACGTGTGGGAGGGACTTTCTACTGCTACCATTAGTGTGAGAGTTAGTGGGCTGTATTCTGATCACAGTCACTTCTGAGTAAGTTTTCCTTTAACAGACCATGCCCCACACATGCGGAACAGGCTGTACACATGTAATTCATACCTCTCCTTATGCAGGAGGGAACAGGCAACACTGTTGCTTTCCACATCTTCCTGGAAGATGTATTTCTACACATGCAGGGACCCTTGGGAGAGCTGGAAGGAAATAAGTAGTAATAAGAGATAATTTAGACAAGGGATAGGGAAAACAGACACTGACTTAGTCCCCATTTTTAACATAAATGCAGATGCAGAACACCCAATGCCCTTTAGCTATCTGCATGGAATCGTGTGGTCTGCCACAGGAGCTCAGTTCTGTTTTGTGGAGGCAGCTCCCCATCCCAATACACAGATCTCTTAGAATGATATTTTGCTTAATTCCCCAGTTCACAAAAGGGGTATCTTCATAAAGGAGCAGCATCTTTCTCTTCATTGGCTTCAGTGGAATGGATTCATAGTTGCACCGTGATTTCACATCTGGCCTTAATGCTGTAGTCATGCTTTACATTCAGCTTTCCAATTATATATACATTTTAAAAGTAACAAGTGACTCATTGTAAAAGAAGATGACAGTTTTGAAAACTTCAGCACACGTCTAAGAAATATGAAGTGAAACTCCATCCATACATCCATGTAAAGCTGGCTTGTTCCAGATGAACAGCAGGACACACTGTGGGAGAACAGAGAAGTCCAGTCACAGGCAATAAGTGGCTTGAATGACTGCTTCAGCCGCTGGGTACCAGTGTTCAATGCAATTTCCCCTCTTCTTCTATTGGTCCACCCATGTCATGGTCTTTCATGGTAGCCGAAGTGGAAACAGGGATTGTATTCATTGACATCTGTGGAACCAGAATGGATTTATACTGGTGTATACTTTTTTTTTCTGGATCTAAGCTTGGAATAAACTTCAGAAGGGCACTGAAAAGTGTAAAGAGTGGCTTTGTTGATGCAAGCATATTTACTTCAGTGCTATTTCTAGAAATGCTTCAAATAGACTCAGAAATAATATACTTGCTATTGAAGTGAGAAACTTAGCAATCAGAGAGCAAAAAAAGTCTTGCAGATAAATGGATCTACAGGCAAATTCTTGGAAGAAAATTAAAGCTAATGATCATATAATTTCTGACTACTGTAATATGATAAAACATGAAACATACTTTTCAAGGTATGCAATCTACAGAACTCAGGTTGTTATAATAAGCTTAGTTCATAAAGTTACCTCCTTACTTTTAATTCTATGCTTTTCATAACTGTGGCATTTTCCAAGCAATTCTGGAGAACCATTTGTTGGATAGCTTTTAAATCCTTGATTCATTTTAACAGAAATGAGCTCTGATGTTTGATAATCAATATTACTAATTATTACGATTAACTTGGAGACTGAATTTAAAATTGAAGGGTCAGAATTAGATGAAGGCATTCAAATACTTTACTCACAATAAGAAATAAGAGAAGGTTTGGAAAATCTGGAGTCGTTATATGGGCTGGCTTATCGTAAACAAAGGCTTTTAAAAACTCAGGATTTTGTTTTCYTTCTTGCCTATGTCTGAGAAATGATGAAGCATAAATTCCATTCAGATGAAGATCTAGAAGTCAGATCAAGTCTGAAATTGTATGTTTTCTCACTCACACAAACACAGACACATACACACACGCACACACACACACACATATGAAAACTAACACTTGCTTTTAGTTCTTGAAATGCTTATGCATGACCACTAGGTGCTGCCTAGTCACTGTAGTATAACAAAACCTATGCAGTCTCATAGTTAGTGAGAGGAAGTATGCAAATTATTCATAGTATCAAACTGAATTTGAGACCTTTCGCTTTCTAATGTAGCCTGTGAAAAACTCAGAATAAAGCTCAGAATAAAGCTAAAAATATGGTAGAGGGCTTATGTGGTATAATTAGGGGAAGCATTTCTTCTGCCACTTAGTCTTGAACCCTCAATTACTGACATGATGAATAAAAAGGTATCAAGAAAATCCTGCAAGAAGCCCTTCCAATGTTTTAAGAAAGGAAAACACACAGAAAATCCCCCATTTATCCTGGCCTGACTGGTATAGAAGGGATTTACTGTTGGGCAATTACCAAAAATTGTAAAATGGAATTAAGGTTCACTTAAAAGTTTCTAATCTCACTTTAGCTCTGACGTTCATTATCATCTTAAATGTGACRTCCATTGTTTTTTAAATAACAAGTGAAGAGCTGGGCGCTTAGAGTTAACACTCAATCCTTTCTAATATATTTCATTACCTGCTAATTCTGTACATGCAACTTCAGATTAAAGACAGGCAGGAATAGAAGAAGAAAGTTTTTCTGCATGGTTTTAATAGAAAGAATTAACACAAATCTCTAGCTTTAAACAAACCTGTCCATAATAGTGGTAATTATGCTTAAGGGTGAAATGCCAATAACAATCACAACATGTGAATAAACTATTCATAGGCAAGTTGAAACTCAAGGCTGCATGAAATGGCTCAGAAACCTTTGTGATTCTGCTGTGCTTAACAAACCCGTATTCTTATCTTCCAAAAGGTGGACTAGGTTGAGAACAAATAAGAGACAAGAAATAGAAATAAAAGGCATGGATAGTGTGTCAATATTAGCATGTGATGATAAATTAAACTCTTATTGAAATACAACATGCAGTATGAAGAAAGCAGTGTTATCAACACTGTCCTGTTTCCTAGTGAAAAGGAAATGATATTTCATTCTGTCTTTAACTCAAAGAGATCATTTTCTTCAGCAGCAAGAATATCAGGGATGTGAAACTAGTGTAGAAAGGCAGACCAACCATTACCAAAAGTTTTTGCAAATATTTAGATTTAGTTTAGTTTTAGTTTAGTTTAGTTTATGCAGGACATGCCAGTAGAGTGACCATAAGGATGAAGCTGAAACCCATATTGTTTTCAAGGTCTGGGGAAAAAATAGATTACTGCTTGAGTAAACAAATACAGTTATTAGTAGCCTAAGTAAAGAGATTAATCACCTCTGGAAAAACCTGTCTATTAATGCCTCATGTAAAGATTGCCTCAAGGGAATATGTACTCATGTTACAGAACACCTGAGGGAGTAGGCTAACATTGAGTATGGGTAAGATTCTGAAGCAAAATTTAGGATCCAGAAAAACCTGTGTGTTCAGCTTTCAGTTTCCCCTCTCTTTAATAACAATCTGGAAATTATATATCTCTGAATGATGTTTTGATCCAGAAAATGTAGCCTGAATCAAAACACACTCCATGTCTGATTTATCAGCTAGAAATCCCAGCTCCATTTAAGCTAATGGGAGGTTGTTTTTTTCACCTCTGATTTCAGTATGGCAAGGATACATCCATCACCGCTTTGGCTGTGCTTTCACTTTAAGCACTGGATAATAAGTGCAGGCTGCTAGCAGTTGTGTGGAACAGGCAACACTTTGCTGTCAATGTTTCTGAAACCTTGCTTTTCACAGTCATAGTCAGGTCTGGGGCCTTGCAGCCACAGTGTTCACTGCTGCAGATATTCTCTCCATTTGCAGAGCAAGACTTGGAATCAACTATTCATATTGGCAGAGCTGTGTGACATTTACACAAACACGGACGAAAGAAAACCTCTATGTACTAGAAATGAGAAGAGTTCAGATTGCCCATTCCATGTCATTATTTCATTGTAATGCACATTTTGTTTCCCAGCACTAAAGATGAGCATGATTTGGGGAAGACTCAAGTTGTTTGCATCAGTCCCTTCTCAGGGGATTAGCCAGAAAAAAAAMCAGATTTAAATCATGTCTAGGATACTGAAGAAGTACTGGTGGCAGAGCCTGCCCCAGGGAACAGTGACCACCTTTGTAGTGTCAAAGCTTGAAAGTCCAAATTCCTGAAAACCCTTCAGTTAATTTGTTATTTTCAGTTACACATGGCTAGCTTGAGCAAAGGACCTGCTTACTGAATGTCACTGTTCGGATATTAGCATGTAAATGCCAGGCTTGTGTCTGATCATACCGTTGCCCATGTTACAAGATTTAAACCTTTATATGTAACAAAGCTGTCTTTATGACAGGGATTGTAAGATCACTGTAATGAACGTCTAATTTTGTGGATGGAGCAGAATATTTACCGTAGGTGAGAAAAGGATATCTGGTAGCATCTTCTAAAATTAAATAGATTTATATCAATAATTCATATGCTGATGAAAGATCTTTTTGAAATGATATTAAATAACACTACTTTTCAAATGGCTCTTGGAAATCTGAGGACATTCCAGGGAGGATTTCCAGCATTGCTCTAGAAAGAGTGAAGGAAGTTGCTCAGGGATCTATTTATTTGCTTAGATCTCATACAAAGTTAACAAAACAGTTAATTCCGTTAAAAAAAAAATTAGAAACTTAAACTGTCAGTCAACATCATTTCATGAAAGGCAGATKGGGACACAGCCTTGTGATGCAAGACTTAAGAAGTTCAAGACTTGAGCTGTATTAAATTTTATCACAGAGAAATTTGATCGCTGGTTGTCAATATTTACACAGGGAAAAACTAGCAGTCTGTCAGTGGGCCAAACACAGGCCCTGACCACAGTTAAGACTGCACACATGACTTCAGCATGCAATGCAGTTGGGTGGCTGAGGACCTGAATCTTGATCTTTGGGCCGTGAGGGAAGGAAATGGCACTTGTATCACTTCTGGTATCACCTACACCATCTGCCGCAGTCTGCAGAGGCCATGCCACTGGCTGCAGGTTAGTGCGGCATGTCTACCTTCTGCCCTCAGGCACAACCTTTCCTGCCTTCCTATGAAACTAGAAGTGTTGATGACCATGAAGTAACATTTGACGCTGAGCTTCATACAGCRCTATTGCTGGAAAACAACTAGTTCTTCTCTCGATTCCACACTCCTTCCTTATTCTCCAAGGACAAATTTGTTCATGAGCAAACTTCATCTCCCTACAACACTAGTTTTGTAATGTGAAACAAAGGCTATCTAGGAGGTGAAAATAATCCAGTAGCCTGTTTCCATAGCTATGTTGGTTACTGTCAACTCTTCACAATAGAACAAGCACTTATATTTGGAAGTTGAGACAAGCTTCTCACTACCAATCTGTGAAGAAAAAAAACTATGTATACCATTACCATTAAGATATCATCTCTGTTATGTGTACTTTCATATGCCTCGAGTATTTTGAGTTCCACTTAGAAAGGACCAGATTGAACAACTCCATTTTACCAAAGGAAAGAGATTTTTAGAGGTTAATAGAGTAGGACCTCTCACTTTGACTAACAAATTGATCACCCCTCTGTTGGTCACTCACGTGGAGCTTGCAACCAAGGGGTTCCCTCTCCCCTCCAGTACTTCCTACACCAGTGGAATGACCTACAATAGCTCCTAAGCTGAAATAAAAGGCATYGCAGCCTTTCAGAATTTGTGCTTCCCAAATGAAAGGGCTTAGCTTTATAATTTTATGAACTAGAAAGGTAATTTTATATACACTTTATATAGACACCCCTTTGTCCAAATAATCTTTTAAAACAAGCAAATACAGATTGCTCAAATATGAATGATCATATTCTTGGCTATTCAGAACCACAAATACAAATATMCATTTTAAAGGACTGCTGCCTTTGCACTAGATCTACCTTTTCTACACAGGAGCCTGTTTCCTCCCCTGCTCATTAGCCACTGGCCTGCAGGCAAGGCAGTTCTGTTGGACCTCATTCCATAAGCAGCAAACTAGTTCCTTCACCTTTCATGATCTTSCTTGACCTCTGGGCCCTCCCTATAAAGCCTTTTTTTTTTTCCTTTCTGTTGACCTTTGGTGGGTTTTGAGTGCCTCTGCCAATAGGAGAAGTGGTGACAGGATCTGTGGCTACCTATGCTCGGATTATTGCCTTCTACATTTTAGAGAGTTTGAAAGAAAGGAGAATGCCTTTCTAATTGTACCCCATGTTCATAGCTCCACTCAGAGTGGACCGTTCATTACTTGGTTAGAAGTCTGAGCTAAAATTATTCAGTATTCTGAGAATCAGATCTCTCCCTTTCTGTCCAATCTGTCCCAGATCAACTTTTCTCTTCAGAGTTCCCCCTTTGCAGTACTTCTTTACGCTTTCCCTTCCTCATTTGATTCTTAAATGACCTTCATCTTATGACCTTCTTTTTATGAAAGCCTACAGTCCACCTAGAACAAATCTCAGATAAGATGAGCAAAGATTAAAAAAAGAAGTCCTGCAGAGCCGCTTACACAGCACTGTGCTTTTTAAATCTAAATCTGAATTTTTAAGAAAAGATGTTAATTACTGTATACTATTGTAAGGACCCTCTATAATTACATATTCATTTTTACTGACTTAACTGATGGCAGAGGGTGGATCAGTAATGATCTTTGGCTACATAGTGCTTTTATTTTTCCTTTTGATGAAAGGACAAGAGATAATTATAGCACAACAGAAGAGTTATATACATACAGAAAAAAAATTGTTAGTGTCTTATCTTATACAAAGCTGCAGAGGGAAAACGTTCCATGTGTAGGTTCATTTTGGTTTATAGAAAGACTTGCTTTTTGTTTTTTCCTCTAAACACTAGTGCTTCAGAGGCTCAGAATATTTTGCACACTGCAATATTTAGTTATTTAGCACCCCTGTGAATTTGCATCTTATGGGAAGAGGAATCTGCCAAAATTCAAAGCACTTTCTGAATTGTTTTATTGACTCTATGTCAGGTGGTTCTAACCCTTTCAGTTAACCATAGGTTTGAAAAACAGGAGTTTTAAGTCCAGTGTAAAAAATTCCAACTACTGGAAACTCCTGTGATCTGCAGCAATCCCAAATGACATTTCAACATGTGCTTTTGCTATTTTTAAAGATCGATTTTTCATATAACTCCAGTGACAATGGGTATTATTTGAATTTAAATGGTTTCCAGAATATTTAATAAGTCTTGTGGCTGCAAAGAACTATACTTATCACGTTAATAAAGCTAGACCATCTGCTTTCTGCGTTGATCAATACGTTAGTTGTTAAGGAAGGGATAAATCTGTGCTGCAAATTGTAGCTATTTCTTTGCACTCCAAACCCTTTCAATTCAGTTTTTAAAAAAAGCAAAGAGAAATATGTCCCCCTCCCCAGTCCCTAACAAATATTACTATGACTCAGAAATGCAATTTGAGATTAGGTTATTTCCATTTCAAAAGGCTCTTTGAGAAGAACAGATACGTGGAAGAAGCAAAGCCACTGGAGTCTTTGCAGACCATGATTTCTGAACTGTAATAGACTTTTATTTTATTTATTGTTAAGAAGATGCACCGCAAGATGGCTCTCTAACAACAAAAATACGCAAAAAAGCCAGAGCTTGTTCTAAAAATAGTTGTTGAGCTCTGACTGGGAGCTAGTTTGCAGGCATGTGGTGCTGTTGGAGCTGAGGAGAAGCATCTTAGCCACCCCTACAATGCCAAATGCATCACTTGTTTTCCTGGATGATGTTGCTTGCAGGAGCAACTAGGATATAACAGCGCTCACTCAAAGGTGCAGCAGTAAATAGCCATGTCTATCTGTGACAAGTTAACAGTGCTTTTGTTATGTGGGGGCTGTTTAGAGTGCAGAGTGCAATAGCACAAGAACTTGGTGGCATTGTTAGCTGAAGAATAATTTCAGAATAATTTATATCCAACCTAGAAAAAAATTGAAGCATTTGCTCTTGTTTCATAGAGCACTTTGTTTGTAGAGAGAACTTTTGTTCTCTACTATCAGTTTGAAAGGGATATAAGCATGTTCCAAACCTCCGTTTATTTACAGAAATAATGTACATAACTATGACCAGTGTCCCAATTTGCTTGTTGGAAATGAAAACTTGCATAAGAGGGGGGAGAGAATACTCCTGTGGAAACAGATACCCAGTAAAAATATCAACCACAACTTGTGTGCAGTAACAGTCTTAAGACATGCACAGTCAGAGGTGACTAGTAAAGGCTGTCTCCCAATAAGCATGTATTCATCTTGCTAGGGATGAAGCACCAAATGTTTATATGCTTGTCCTTCATCTCCCAGATTATTGTCAGAAAATTGAACATCCCTGCTTGTTGCCAAGGCTGAAAACAAACTTCAGTTCTTTTAAAAAGTGCAGCCGTTTTGGGGGGAGACTTTGGGCAGCCTCCACAGTTCTAGCATGGGAGCACATAGGGCCATTCTTGAGGTTTAATGCCCTGGACACCCAAAAGGCAAAGAATCTAGTCTTACTAGTCTAGTCTAGTTGGACTCCTCTTGGAATTTAAGTGCAAATTCAACAGGACACCAGAAGAAACACTCAGCATCTCGGACTGAATCCCCAATTCTTGCTGTGTGGATATGAGCAAGGCCAGGTTCAGACACTTGGAAGTGAGAGGAAATGCCAGAAATTATCCTTAGTTGCTCATCATCTGTTAACCATGGATGCTAGCTACAACTGAGTAATTGCCAGCGTGAGCACTTTTGTTCCATGTGACGACAAAAATCATAAATTTGCCAGTTTGAATTTGCCCTGAGATGGAGCAGCAGTGCCCTTGTAGTCAGTTAACAGCTCTCAGCTAGGTGCTATAAACTATCCAATCCATAGCAAGGCAAAAATAACTGATTAGTTCAAACCATCTTCTGCAGCTTGCTCAGGTAGTGTGTCCTGAAACGAAGCCCTCACATAGTCAGGTGTAGCAGGGGTGTGATGCTAGAATCTGTTTTTCCTACCCTCCCAGCTGCTAGCTGTGATTTCAGACTCAGTACCTGGCTGCAATTGTGTGAAAAGGCTTAGGGAGTACTAATAAATCAGAGGTATGATTTAATGTGTTAGTGGGTTTGCTGTGATTGAGCTTGTGATAGAGAGCTTAGTCACAACCCAGTGTTATTATGGCTCTAATAGAGACCACTTCACAGAGGTTTGTGATGCTAGTAATGAAATGTAAGAGGATTACTATTTTGGACAAAGATTTATATCTAGTCTTCCCAGCTCTAATAAGGTATGGTGCTAACCTGCATAAAACAGGATCTAGACTTCCCCAAAGCTTAGCAGGCTTCTGAATGAAGACTGTGGTTCAGGCAAAGTATCTATAAATGTGCAGATCTTTGGAACTGAAGGGTCTACTCTTTAAGACTCGCTGGCTCTCTGTACAACTCCCTATGGAGCAGTCCAGCAAAATTACCAGGATAAAAGCTCTGCCTTGCAGTTTCTCAGCCCTGTCCAGGTTTGTTCTGAAGGGCTCTTGCTGCCTGGGTGCCCTCTTTTGTTACTACCCTTTCAGGTAAAACATCTTTCTCAGGGGTACCTGCTCTGTTCTGTGCTAAGGTATGTAACAGTAGGTTACAGACAGTGCCAGCAGTGTTGTAGTTTGTTGTAACATGGCCAGTGGTTGGTTGGTACATGAAAGATGTGTTAGACACTGAAATGGCTGGATCAAACTGCAAGCCACAACTGTTTTCCGCACACTATTCCATGCTTGCTGCTCACCTAACACCCTGCTCACTCCTTTCAGTGGAAGGGTAACCTCCAGTTACATCTGAAGCAAACTTAGTCTGATAAAAATGGCCCACTCCAGGTGGTACTGGGACACAGAGGGTCCCTGGACTTGCTTGATGGACCAGTCAGATTGTCTGTCCCTTGATAACACAGTTACTTGGCTGCAAATGCCTCCAGTCCTCCTTTCACCTGCATCCAGACAACACTCCACCATTCATCTGGTGAGGGCAGTTATCCCTCCTTGGGATCTCTGACTGTTAACTCAAGACTTTGCTGAAAGCTCAGCAGGTCTTATAGCCATATACCTGCTGAAAGTATTTCAACAAACGTGGAGAAGAGAAACAAAACTCTTTATGCCCCATCAACCCTTTGCAAGACAGGCTAGGTCGTCTTCTCCTTTCATTCACACCTACGGCCTTGGCATAATTTTCCCCCCTCACCATTCTTTGGCAGCAGTTTCATCCACAGAAGATGCAATGTCACCTGTGAAGCAGTGGGAAACATTGAGGCCTGGGCTGCATTTCTGCTTTCCTGGCTCAGAACTGGAGTAACTGGCACAGTGGTGACAACACTGCCGGACCAGCAGGTCAAGCATTCTCAGCCATGCCAAGAAGAGCACTCAAGCAGAGTTTGATTAAGAACAAGAAATCGGTGTCTCTGATATGGGGAGAAGACAAAAGAAAATGTACGCTCAATTCCGCAGAACCCAGTGCAGCACTTTGTAACCAGCTGGATCTTTTACACAACATGTGACATGGGTTGCACAAGGGCTTCCAGGTCCAGATGTAGCTGCAGTGGGAACAGTGGAAGCACAGTGGCTGCAGCAGCATCTTGTGACCTGGAGCAGGTGTGTTGCATTGGGCAGTGCCTTTGAGGAGCTACAGCTCTTTTAATCTCCCCCCTGTTCTTTGATATATCCTAACATGGACTTTTCCATGTACTGCTCTACCTTTACAAGAACAAAGGGGGTTTTGATATCTAAAGGGTAACAAGAAAGAACACGCTAAATATAAATTACATGTGCTGTCCTGTTTATTTATATTTAACAATTTGGTGTTGAAGCTTAGAATGATAGAGGTAGATCGGCCAGTTGGAACATGCCAGTATTGTTCTTTGGCAAGTGACGTTTTGTCACAGGACAGTCACATCATCATTACATTTGGTGTATCATGGAGACAACTGGGAAAAGATACAACACAGTCGAAATCTTGTGATCTCACTGTAGGTTAAAATTCACAAATCTTTGTAGATTTAAATGTAGGAAAATGTCTTTTAAAAATTGAGTTGCGATTAACCGATCATTAATAATGAAAACAATAACAATGCCTTGTAAATAGTGTAACAGTATACGCTGTGCATGCTCAAAAGTTAGCAATTTGAGTGAACTGAGTATAAGTGAAAATAAAATACAATAGGTGTTACCTGTGGGTTTCAAATTTATCACCACTATACTGTGAAATTTACAGTCTGTGACTCAAGTAATGATACTTTGATGTCTTAAGTGATAAAGCACAAAAGAGTGGCCAGCACAGAACACAGAAATGGCGCCAGCATGGACTCAACATGTAAGGCCACAATATGGAACAACAGGAAACAAAATTATGGAGATGCCCTCATTGCTTTCAGAGATAATGTGGGATGGGAGGAGTAAACACCTTTTTGAGAAAAATATGCTCTTCTGAAAAAAAAAAAACTTATCTATTTACTTAGGCAGCAGTGAATAATATTCTTAAGGTATCAGAGCAGCAGCCAAAGTAGTATTTCATCTTGTGAGATCTGTATCTTTAATCTGTATGTCCCCCATGCCATACTAGGTTATGTAGGTGTCTGTGGTTTATCAGACTGTATGAGACTTTCTTAGATCTGGCAGTCCCCAAGAGGATGTCACACCACTAATCAGTGCTAGAAGAGGCAACACTTTTTTTTTCCTCCATGTGGGAAGCTTATGTTTCTAGGCAGCTGACAGCACCAGAACCTTTCTTTTTTCATTTTTATAGCTGAGGAGTGCCACCAACAGATTTCCTATCGGTAGACACAAAGATAGGCATAGGTAGCATTTTAGACCTAGCTGGAATGCCATGTTAAAGCTATTCCTGAAACTTGGTAGTGGGTGCATCAGGAAGAGTGTCCTGCGCACTTCTCCATTGTTGTTCCAAGGTTTTTGGGGTATTCTTTTTAAATCAATGCTCTATCAAAATATAATCAGTACATTTAATGTCTTGGAGGTGTTTTCTAGGGGGATGTAGCCATTAGCTTAGGAAGCAATCAATAGGTTAAAAAAAAATCTGAAAAATCTCTTCATCTAGCAACAATATCTTTCAGGCTTGCATGCTACAAAATATACTCACAGCAGCTCTTCTAGGGTTAGTCCTGTAAATATGGAGGTGCATGAGTTCCTTCATACAGATAAACTGCAGCATACCTAATCTTCTGGGAGAAGTTACTCACATGTCTTAGTGCTTACAGGACTTGTAGGTTCTGTATTTGCATTATAGATTTACAGCTGCCAATTTTAATGGTGTATAAGTGGTTAAATTCTTGCATGAAAGAGATTCCATAGCACTGTAGTAGAAGTCTGTGCATTGGTCCAAGGGATTGTTTTCTGCAAAATTCTGTACTAAATTACAATAATAATACTTTATTTGCTTAATGTCAAGCTATCATCAATCCCATGCAAATTGTTAGCTTAGCAACAAAACACCATGTAATTGTCACTACAATTTTAAGCCTCAGCAGTCTTGATTTTCAAAATACTAGTTCATCAATAAACCATTGTAAAGATTTTAAGCTCCAACAGGAATGCAGTAAGAAAGCTCTTTCTCTGTGATGCCAATAAGCTGAGTTGAGACAAGGAGCTAGATTCATGAAAGTGACAAATGGATATATATATTTTAACTGTAATGAATAAATGACATTCCTATTAATCATTTATCTACTTTCAGCTTTAACAAACAGTTCTAGTGATAATGACTAAATTTTTTGCGTTAAAAGAGTAAACTGACACATAGCTAACATAGTTAAAAAGAGCCCAGTTTGATATTCATAAATGCTAGTTTTGTATATGGAACCATAGTCAGTAATTACAACCAGGACTATTCATTTCATTTTTCAAATGTAGATACCTGGGAATGCCATTTAGTCATTACTCAGAATTACTTGTTATCTTTGATGAACTTAGTCTGTGCCTTCATCTGGTACCAGACCTCATGCTAATGCCAATCAAGAGAGTAAACATGCAAAGAAAAAAAATTTGGGATACAAATTTTAAATATGCATGGTGTCATTTTCATTCTGCTTCCAGTGAAACAGAGACTGCAGTGACAGCACCTTCTTTAAAAATGCTACCATTGGGGCAAGAAGGTGTATCACTGCTCTTAGAGAAATCCATCTCTATTCTTGTGACAAGGAATTCGCTGTAAATTGGCATTTTTCCTATCCCTCAGTCCTTTACATTTGTTCCCATTCTTATACCAATTTCAAGCCACTCACCCATACCCTGCACATCAGAGCTGGTCATAACACACTGTTCAATTATCTTATGGGAAATAGGCTGCTTCACCAGTCAGATGTTGTACAGAAGGGTATCAGTTTTGAGTGAGGCTTTTTCTGTGAAGGTTTGAAAAGGGAGAAAGAGAGCCCACCTCCCAGGACAGTGCTGTAATTGCCAGGAATCGCACGCTTGCCAAATCAGAAACCTTGATTCTAAAAACAGATGTTTTAACACAGTTCCATTTTCATGCAAACAACTGAAAAGGTTGGTTTTTCTCCTGGTACAGAATAACAACAGCAGCAGCAACAATAAGTGTCACAACCTGAAGAACTGCCACAAAACAGAAATGTCATCCTCTGGTCAACTTTTGGATACATTTAGTTTGGAGACATAGCTTAGCATCTAACACAAAAAAAAAAAAAAAAAGATGTTGCTATTTTTCTGCAATCAGCTTTTATTTTTCCTGTCATTATAGTTAAAATACCTATTTAAGGGTTTTCCTGTAGTGCCTGTCACCATCCCCTCTAAGTACTGTATTTGAAGAAATTTTCAAATACAAATATTCAATAAACAACATTCAATAAATACAAATGTCACGGAGGCAATTATTCCTATTTTTGCCTTTGAAAAGCTCTCACACTGAATCATTAAACATCCCCAGTTTTCTCTAACCTCAGTACATTTACCTGTGGGGAGATAAATGCTCTTTTGAAGTTATGGGTCATTTTTCAAAATGTTGGTTTCCTCCTATTTTCTGTTCATTTTTCTCAAGATGACACTGCTCCACGGCAATGCTGGTTAGTACATTAGCTCTTCACCTCTGAAGAGCTGGATGAAAGATTTTTAGCCTTTCATACTTGTCCCTTGTATTTATTCAGTCATAAACTACAGCACAGTTACTGTAAAAGCAGGAGGAAATGTAGGCCAGAACCAGAGCAGGCAGCACAGTGCAAGCTTGGAGAGGGGTAATATTAGCACAACTGCAAGGGTAACAGTTGTTAACACTAACAGACCTATTTAAACCTGAACTAGGTTGAGTTGTCACTGAGGTCAATGCATTGTATCAGCTATACCATGGTGAAATCAGGAATTAAGTCCACTTTTTCTGCTTTTTGCAGGTTTGGTGTCTTGCTATAGCAAGAATGGAACTGCTCTCTCACCACCCTTGGAGAATGCCAGGCAAGACGATCACCTTGAAGGACAGCTATTTGCATAAAGTGTTGCAAATACTGGATTTCTGAAAACAGGCTTCTGTTAACTTATTTCTTCTAGTTCAATAAAAGCACTTTAAAAAAAAGATTTTTTTTGAATTGTTACACATTACAGTGAATACAAATACATTCTTATAAATGAATACAATGCTAAAGCTTCTTATGTTAGGATCTGTCACTCAGTCTCAGTGGAACTTTGTCCCCTTCATAAAGGCTTAACATTTTCTACTAATATAAATCAGCACCTCATTCTAAGTCACTGAAATGGTGGTTTGTTTTGTTATTTTCACAAAAATCAGATGGGATCCAGTTGGCAGGCCTGCTGCAAGTGCCTTAGTGGTCAGACTAATCACCTTTAATCATTTCAAGCCCTGAGCCATTCTGACATAAAAAGGGAAAATCCAGGCATTGCTCTCTGCACCTCCATGAGAAAAACTCTTGTCTTGGGCTCAAAACCTAGTGAAGGCAATGGCCTGAGAAAGAGGGCCAGGGAGAATAATAAAACAAAGTTCAACCCAGCCTGGAGACATTCTTTATCACTGAAAAGACTCTCACAAGGCTCAGGAGGATGCCCCTGTTGTCCTTTCAAGTATGTTTTAACCTAACCGAGAAGGTGCAGGGAAAACGGAGGGATTAGATGGTGCCTCCATATGTGGTGCATAATTGTGGCTGTGCAATTAAGCAGAGCAGTGCTATTCAGGAGCCTCAGAAAGCAAGTTTTGAGAAGCTGTCTGACTTGAAGAAGGGTGTGTGTTTGTGACGGCTTACTCCCAGGAAAGGGGCTCTCAATCTCTTTCCCAACAGGGATCTTTTACAGAAAGTCATAGCAAACATCAGGCCAGGCATCAACCCATTCTGTGGTCTCACTATCCTCAGATTTCAGAAACAGTGTGTATAGGCCATTTTGCTGTTTACACTGGGGGGGGGAATAAAAAAAAAATCACAGTTTCCTACTGAAGACTGGGGAGGTTAAATGAGATTTGTTAACATCCCTGGGATTCCTGCTGGGCTGAAGTCTGTGATCTGGAAGGAGGTGTTGATAGCGTCTCTGTATGACGAGGAGACAGCATATAGAAATCGAAATGGTCATTCAGCATGAATGTGATTTGTGATTGCAGACTCTGCAGCACCTACAAACCATCTCCAGTCTTGTGGTAATAAGATGTAGAGGAAAATTTACTTTGGGAACAAAATGTTAACAGATCTTTTCAAGTGAAGTTTCTATTCTTTTGCTCAGCTTTTTCCAGTTGTTATAACAACAGTAAGAGTCGAGAAGTAAATGTATTTGATTCTCCCCTCCCTCTTGTGGCTCTCCCTTCTCTCTACTCCTCGAACTGTGCCAGTCTCTGGTCGCTGTGCCCGAGACGCTCTTCGAGCTGACCAATTCCCAGACAACCTCTAGGAAACAACTTCAGGGGCAGGGGGCAAAGGTAGTGTTAGAGACTATTTGTTCTCAACCTTTTCTGTTCCACCCCAGCAACACCCCAAAAATCCTTGATTATCCGCATTAACAGAGAGTTGACGTAGTCCATATAAAACAAAACCACAGCTAACTTAAACCATGTGACAATCAGAACATTCAGTAAAAACATAATGGGGGAGGGGGAAATAAGGCCAGTAAAATATCTGAGACTGGAGCACAGCAATCCCCAAGCTGATGCTGATCTGAGCTGATAAATCCACACTGCCCTGTGCCTCCTGCTTGTGGACACATGCAAGATCACAGAGGAATATCTCTGTAAGAGCAGGTTATTGACCTACAGCTCAAACAAGCCTGTTCACAAATAATCTAGAGGAGCTGACTACAAACAAGGTATAGGACTCCTTTCCACCTACCTTTCAAGAAGAGCAATAACCACAAGCCCCTGAAATCTGTCCTATCCTCAGGCCGAGTTCTGTAAAGAGTGATTGATAGTCAGATTCTCCTTCTTTACCTGCTGGTTAAAGCCAACACGTGGTGCAAAGCTGTTCTAGTCTTCTTATCAGCAAAAGAAAAGAAAACCCCACACAATCCCTCAATTTTCTAGTCCCTCACCCAGCAGAGTTCCACAGCAAGATCTAAGTCCAAGGCTTATTTTTTTCCATATGCTAATGCTGCAATCAACTCCCACTCTTTAATGTGAATGTAAACAGCAACCACCCCAATAACTTTATTTCAAACCTTCCACTTGAATAACTGAGCTTGAAAATTATTAATCCCATGTTGTGGCTTCTCTATGAGCTCCAGAAGAAAACAACTCATTATCCATGCTCAACAACCAACCACTGCAGGTTTTAGTTGCCCAGTGATCATCAATGAATGACAGTACATGCAATCACACCAGGTGAACACAATTTAAAGTTTGAATGTGAAATATCCCAGCTGCTTAATGCCCTGGCTGAGAAATAAAGGGCCCAGGACCGCAAAAAATTGCAAATATTGCAGTTTGATGAACTGAAAACTAAAATCTACTAGTAATTCATTGCTTAGTTGCATTATCAGTCTTTATGGTGCTTTACTCACCTAGAAGATAAAACTGAAGAAGTTGATTGACCAGCACATGTAAGAACATCGAATATGTTTGCAAGTTTTCCATATTTATCCTGTCCTGGTGCACTCCAGTTCTCAGTGAAAAGAAAGAAGAAATACTTCCTCTTAAAAATGTTGTTATTAAAGAACACTGCCTGCTGGCAGTTTGTTCAAGATACAAAAAGGCTTCGCCATTGGGAACATTAAGTCTTACTCTATTGGGTTAAAAAGCAAAATCTCTAGTGCTTTGTGAAAAGTATTCTGAGATGTCAGGAGATGGCAGAAAATTCAGGGATATTTAGGTACAAAACCTTTGGGAGAGACAACAATACTAAGGATTCTTGCAATGATAGGACTAAAACCATCCCATTCCTCATGTTCTACAGGACAGCACTTGCCTTGAAATGTGAAGCCTACTGATTCCCACCATATTGCAGTAAAATGATTGGAATAATATTGCAAACTCTTCCTACCCACCACAGCTGTCAGAACACACCTTTTGGTGAGTCTAAAATCAAATTGTAGTTAAATAATGGAACAGTAAGGGGAAAAAGAACTCCATAAATGTCTGGGAGATACGCAACCCTGAGAAATAATCTGTGCACCTATACAAAGACCAAATTGTACCACCCAAGCTAGATTTTTTTTTGGACAGAATTACTAAATTAATGGATGATGGGAATAAAATCGATTAAACAGTTCTGAGCTTTCAGTAAGGTGTTTGATATAGTGTGTCACAAAATCTTGTGTGAAAAATGAATATCCATCTGTGATGAAAAAAACTGTCATGAGAGTTGAAGATTGAATCAAGGACTTAAGCGGGGGGAAAAAGATATGTAAAAAATAAATGACATGGCAAACTAGAAGGAGGTGTTTACTCTGCGCTTTCCAAGTCCTGTATTCATTTCACTTGTATTTCATGCCCTATTAGGGAGCTGTTAATCAGAGGTGGAGGGGACAGTAAATTAGGAGTTGTGAATACCTCAAGGAAGAAAGAAATAATGCAGAAAGATTCAACAGTTAGAAATCTGAGCGGGAACTTGTAGGAAGATGAATTTCCCCTCAGCATCAGATCTGCTCGGCACAAATAACAAGCAAACCTCAAAAACCCAAACAACCCCAATASATTGGCAAAAGGGTAAGGAAACAACCGTGGCTGAAATGTGTAGTGTTGCGCCTGGAAGGAGTGGCACGGCAAGGCAGGCACGGGCTGTGGGGCAGGGAAGCCCTCTTGACCAGCTGGCCACCAGTTCAGCCCATTTTGTAGTCCAGCTGGGGACCCTCTGGGCTGTGGGTTTCTTTCCCAGATTTCTTTATCTGACAGCCATGCTCTGCTTGTAAGGCTGAGAATCCAGCAGAGACCTGCAGAGATGGGAACTGAAGAGAGAAAAAATTAGCAATCCAACTCRCATAGCACACACACAAAAAAAGCTATTTTAAGGAGTTTGCAGGACTGTTTCATATCATGTCACAGAAAGGTCCTGTCTGCAGAGTGCTGATGAAACTAGACTTCAAATACAGCTTTGCTGTACTGCTTTTACTCACATTTCTATGTCTTTTCAATAATAAATAGCATCCTCTTCCCACCTCTCAGGTAAGTTGTGCCCTTTAGAAAGATTACTTCTTGAAAATAAGCACACAGGTAACCCAGATCCTTAGATAACCCAGGCAGGGTTGTAGTGTCCTACCTTGTTCTGTATCAGGGGAAGGGAGTGAGGAACAGTTTCCATGTCACGCCACATACTTTGCCCTTCCCTGCATATAGCCTTCGCTGCTGCTGAATTAAAGATGTCTCATAGCTGTGCACATGACATCTGTGCTATTGGCTTCCAAGCAATTACTAAATAGGGTAAGTAGGATTTTTTTCTTTGCATCTTACACCTGGAGAAATGTGAGGTGAAACAACCAAATTAAGGACCAGTGTGGGTCTGTGGCAAAGCCCAGGACAGACCCCTGAGCCCTTGATGCCTTACACTGAGTGCCAACATCAGCTTCTTCTCACTTACTATAAGCTCTTATTTCCCTCCSTCCCCCATGATATTAATATTTAATCTGCAATTTGGTTGGCTATAACCATTTGTAGATCTGGAAAGCGCCTTTTATTCCTTTATAAGTGCTTTAGCAATTTATATTCTGAAAGTCTTGGACCTTTTGCGACTCATTTTTTCAGGTGTTTTTAGATTTTTGGGCAAGTTGCAACTGTGAGTGAGAGTAAAACCTTGCCACACAGACCAATTTTCTGCTGTTACAGAGATTAATGTTATTCTTTTTGGATACAAAAGAAATCTCTTGGCTGATGAACTTTGCTATGACACTGGGAGGGAATGGCTCCAGACTGCTATTCTCTTTCTTTCTCCAGAATCGCTTCACTCGGCAGCTATTCGTAGGATCCTGACCAAGCCGAGGAACTGTGCCAGTTCTTGCTGCGAATTAGCGATTGGCTCTTGTGCTGGGGGCGAAGGCTGCAGGAGCTGAGCCTTTCTCAAGGAAAGCTGGCTTGTTAAATACCTGTGAGCTGGTGCCAAAACCAACATGGCAAACAGACTTTGTGGGCAGCCGTGAGCCACGGGGGGGTGGGAGCTCGCTGCTAGTGGCCCTGGCCGTTGTGTGAAGACACCTGGGTTTGGAAGGAGCCAACGGGCCCTTTCTGATTAAACCCCCCACCTACCCTCAATAAAGCACAATTTCCTCTGATTTACCTCTTCTGGTTTTCAGATAAGCGAGTAATGTTGCACCTGCTAAGCAGCTAGAATTATGCAGCATCATAAATTAAGCTTTTTAATTTGCCAAAATTTCTGGCTTATGCCATTTCTCGTTCAGAGCCATCCTTCAGAGAGGCAGAAGTGGTGTTTCCAGCATGAGAGAGGGGCTGTGCCCCCTTGGCCTGCAGCGCAGGAGAAGGGCACAGCTGGCACTGGGCAGTCACTGCCAACACCACGAGAAGCTCACTGGTTGGATGGATGGATGGATCATTAGTGAAGCCATTAATCCCCGGACACTTTTATGTCAATGCTGTATTTTCCACCACAGACCCACTGCAGTGGCTGAGTAGATGACAGCATCCTGCTGTTTGAGTCCGTAACACAAAATGGAGCCCGCTGCAGTGCAGGCACCTCAGGGCATGGGGGAGCACTAATGAGTGAGGTGCTTTGCTGCCATCAGATACTCTGAAAAGTTCTTAAAAATGGGAGCACAATGCTCATATTAATGATGCGGTTCCGGCTGAGTATGTTAGCACCAACTACAAATACGTTGCAACAGAGGGAGGCAGAGTGTCCTTATGAAGTTGGGCAGTTTTGACCTCCCTCCTCGCCTTTGACTCAAGGCTCAAAGCTACTTAACCTGTGAGATAAGGAATCAGACAAGAGGCTATTACTACGAATGTGTTTCACTGATAAAGACTGGGCTTTGAAGATTGATATCTCACTAAAACTCTTTAACACAGTGCATATCTGTGGGAAAAATATTGGTGACTCTGGGTTTTACATACAGGGGCAAGGTTGTGTTGGTGCTTAGTATGAGCTGTCCATAAACTAAATCAGAAATGTGAGATTGTCTCAAGTGTAGTCATTTCGGACCAAAATGGGGTGCCTGCCATTTTTTTGCTGTGAAAAATTTCAGTGGGATTTTCCCACTGCTTTTGTTGTAAGACCAAACTCAGCACTTTTCAGTGCTTGGAGAGTTGCGGTGGTGGTGGTGCGGTGGTGACTCTCTTTCAAATGGGAAATAAAAACTTTTTTGTGGACTAGAACGGACTGGGGGCCGGGGGCGGGGGGGGGGGGATGTAATGTGAAAATACTTTAGTGAAAAAACTAACTTCCTATTAAAGAAATACTTGAAGTCACATTTTTGAGCAAACCTGTGAAGAGTTGTCTAGGCAGCAAGCAATACCAGTGAGGTAAACTAGCTGTATGCAGTCGCCCTTTTCCATAGCAAAAAATACATATTGATACAGCTATAGATATATGCAGATGTACTTAGGGTATAAGAACTGCATTTAAAGAACTTAACCCCAAAAGGGTAGCACTGCAAAGTCTGGTGTAAGCAAGCAGTATACGAGGGTAATTTGTGGTACTTTGCAGAGAGACACAGTTTAATTTGGATGCTACTCCCTTCTTTCTGTTAAACAGCTGCGTAGCTGCTGGAAAAATAGGTTGCGAAGGAGCCAGGAAGAACAGTAGTGCATGGCATGAACCCCACAAAGGAAAAACCAGTGCACCAAGGAAAACACCGCTGCAGGGTGGCGCGGCGCAGCGTTGCCTCTCGCCTGCCTGCTTTGTGAGCAGCCATGAGCGCAGCTGGGGGGCGGGAGGTAGAGGGAGGGTTTGCGTGTGCTGACCTGGCTGCTGCGAGCCTCCACCCATGAATTACTAAGAGTCTTCAGAGCAGCTGCAGCCTCTCTTGACCTTTTTACTGCCCGCTTTATCACACCACTATTGCAACAGGGGACTGCCAGCGCTGTGGCCCTGGGGCTCTGATAAGGTGCCTGTGGAGCAGCGTGCAAAGTCGTGTGTATGCTATAGCTGCATTTACATTCTAGCGCCGGCTGAGGCAATGCATGCCCTATGATACTGACAACCACAACTGTCTGGAGAGGTATCCTAAAAAGGCTACAGTTCCTAATAGTCCAAGCGTGAGCCAGGCTGGAGCTATCTGCCAGTTGCTGTTTGCACTGGCTTGCCTCTCTGTGTCCTGGCTGGACAGCTTTCTCCCAGCACTAACTTAGGGTTGTCAGGAGGGAGTGAGCCGAGGAGCCACAGAGATCTAAAGATGCAGGCACTCGAGTGTGTTCAGGAACTTGTGGAGTGCATTCAGGCACATAGTGCCTTCACATAGTGCATTCAGCCACTAAAACTTCAGATCTCAATCAGGACACGTCACAAAAATTTTAACTTGCTGGGGTCTCTTCTTAGGGAAGATGAACTCTTAATCAAGTAAAATGTGCACATTAACCATTTATTATTAAAAAAAATCTTCTATACTACATCCCTGCTGTTAGGGTTAAAAAATTACTTTATTTAAAGTAACAATTGCTGTTCACACCTCCTAAATTAAGGAATTGTCAGCCTCCAAACATAGGCCTAGGGCTCAGGGGCAGTAGGTGAGTGTACCACATCTGAGAGAGGAATCATGGTTTTCCAACCCCAGGTGTGAAAAATGCAGGACTAAAATTAGGGAGAAAGTGGACTTAGAGACAGAAAGATACCACAGAGGAGTCGCAGGTATTCAGTGTAACACTGGGCATGGGAGAGTGACAATCTGTAAGTGCACTCATGTCTTGGGCAGGCTGGCACTGCTGAGCTGCTGCACGTGCCCGTTGAACTGCCAGCAGTGCACCCCAAATGCCCCAAGTTAGTATGGGCTTGGTAAGCAGCTGGGCTGTAACTCTCAGCAATGTGAATGCATCTGGTGGGTTGAGGAGCAATGGCTTGTTTCAGCTTTCCTTCGGATGTGGGTGGCAATATAAAAATACTGGTCTAGCTGGTCTAGTCGTTGGAAGGTAGATGAAACTGCAAAATGATGACTCCAAAAGACAGAAAAGGAGACACATGCACACAGACTTCATTGAGGGCAACACCATCCACTTGAATTGATTTTGTGGGTCTGTTCAGCAGAACAGCACAATTAATTCCAAATCCTATGGTGAAACAAACCCTTCCCAGTAAGTAAGAACCATTAAATGTCTTCTGGAAGCTGAATCAAATAGAAAATAAGGGGAATGCACATACTTCATCACCATGGGAAATGTATTCAGAGCTTCACACCTGTTAGTTATAATAAAAATATGCTAACATATACAGCAATAGGTATGATTTGTGATGTTAATGACTTTCCCATATATACATTTACTGACAAAATGTATTGCATAATTTATGAAATTGCTTTAGCGCTCAGAGCACAAATGATGCCTCCTGATTGGCTAAATTCAGTGCCATATGTTGTATATAAAATGTATTTATACTCCACCAAGATATAAATTGTAAGGAAGCCTTGAGTACAATGATAAAATTATAAATGCATTTTCYGCCGGTTGAACACAGAATTTATATTTGTAATCTTATCTTGACTGTGTTGCAACAGTCAACTTGGCTTCTGTTTTCACCCCCAAAGGCTTTCTTCAAATACTCTCTTACTAGAAGTGTTTTTTGAAGCTCTACAACCAGACAATTAAATGAGTACAAAGAGCACAATAATTACTTTATGCAGTCAGTATCATGTCAGGTGTAGTAATGTCATTCTTCCTTTTAGTTCATTTGATCTTGTGATATGCTACACTGATAGATTTGTTTCCAGTTCCATATTCAACTCAGTTACTGGCAGTTTTGAGAAAACACCTCTGTTCAAAATAATACATAAATGGGCAAAAGTTCGAAAGCTGAAACAAGTTGAAGTTATCCAGGGATTTTCATGCTCATTAACTGGTAAGAATATTTCAAATTTAATTTAAACTCTACGTATACTTTTATATATGTGTGTATACATATAAAAATAATTTTTTATATATAGTAACTTAATTATTCCATTTCCACAATTATTAAAGTTACATTACGAGATAGTGAACCTATCCAGCAGGCTTCAGTTCATCCTTCCTGAGAGAATTTGTGTGTAAAATGTGTAAGAGAAGAGGAGAGGTGATGGTGGCCCTTATTACACCTTGTACATCTGTGGAGGGAGACAGACCCCTATGAAGACACCTCATGCTGTGGCCATGTCTGCTGCCTTCTCTCCAAGGACTGCAAGAAAACATTCTTGGGGAAGGTGGACTTCCAGCAGGCTCCTTGGAGAGGTGCTTATGATTCAAGTGACTGAGTCAGAGCCTTGGCATGTGTGTTTCAGTTGAAATATCTGTATAGCTCTCTGACAGTCCTAGTAGACACTGGCCAGGTTGGTCAAGTCTTTTTCTATTCTTTTCCAGGCAGAAATGACGATCCATTTAACTGCTGCCAACTTCGTTGGCTGATCGATGGGCTTGCTGGCCTGGCTGAGCATTGCTCTGCAGGTTAGGACTCTTGAAAACAGAAGCAACCACCTCCACCCCTATGACCACTCTGGCACTTGTAGAACAAGCCATTTATCTGACTGGCTGCTGGATGTATTAATATTTGAAGTTAATTTGTCTGCTTGAATAATCTGGTGCCAATTCATGTAGCCATTTATCAGTTGTAATGGGAAGATGCTGCTCTTGCCTAACTGCCTCGAGAAGGCATTACCAGCATAACCTCGGTACATTTGACATGTCTGATTATGGAAAATTACATTGCAATATTGTTCTGATTGCTTGGCTACCAAGAGTGTTTAGTAGCTTTATGTGCAAGGCTTGACCAAATTATATCTCAGTAGTCCAGATGAAGTGTAACAAATTAATTTACAATTGTTCTAGCAGTACCAATTGGAAGAGAGTGTCTAATTATTCATAAGAGTCTCGGCTAAATAGAAATCTCACGCAGCAGGTATGAGTGTTGACAGAGAGCATTTGCAGTAGAGGTTTTGGGAGGAGGGAGAAAGCTCTATTTAAAAACACCAAAGGTAAACACTGTCCAAGCCAATAAAACTCTGTCCACTTCTACCAGATGAAGCTGTGCCCCAGGCTGTATGGCTGACTGATGTGATAGGATAGCAGAAAGAAGAGCAATGCTGTCAGCATGAATGAGAGTCTTAGCTGGAGAGCAAACACTTGGAAAAGCTGTCTGTCAAAACAGGCGCTGGATGACCACAAGCTGATCCTTGAAGTCTGTTCAGGGATTCAGAATACGAGTCAGAGTAATTTGGCAAGAGAGTAAATAGGCAATAGTGAGAAAGGAACAAATACAAATAGAAAGAAAGGGAAGCACAATTTGACCAGTCAAATTGCGTCATCAGAAAGAAACAAAGTACAGTTTAATATCTCAAAAGCTTTTATTCAAAACAATTACAACAGCACTCACTTACTGATCTTTTTGCCTGTCAAACTAGGGCACAGCTCCCCATTAGGCAGCCCAAAGAAGACAGCAGGCAAAATGATAGCAGTTTGCTCATTTATTATTATTGAAAGAGATAAGATTTGTGCATGTACTCTTTTCTTGCTAGTTGTAGACAGAGTCTGAGTGGTACAGGGAGGCTGTAAATACTGGGATGTGAAGATTATCTAGTTTGGGGGTTCGCTTGTGTTCTGCTCGTATTTCACCAGGAGAAGGCCAATGTATGCACAAATTGAATCTAATGAAGCAAAAGAGTTGTAAGCCATTGGCAGATGTTTTTTAGTTGTGCTGCCTCTGAGGATTTGCTCAAAAGCTGATTGTTTTTGGATGGGGAATGTAAACATTCAAAATGAAAAGAAAATTATTCTTTTAAATTCTGCAAGAAAACAGAAGGGGGCTTTTGAATCTATTGTATAGAAAGGAAAAGCCAGGGTGGACAAGGCCCAGGGAACAGACTTTCTAATATTAAGTAAAACTATTTTTATTGCCATGAGGTCACTGTGAACTTGCATAATAAAAGGAATTGCCTCAGAATTCTTTGGATAAATATATTTAGTATCTTATGCTTCCACTTACGGAGAAGAGAAGGACTGAAGAACGTTAAAGCTGACATTAAGGCCAACATTTCACTGTTAAAAAGAGGCCACTGAGTCCTCTGAACTCAGCAGTTCATGAGGGGAACAACACTTGTTTCTCATCTATATAATTATTAAAAAAAACCCTTGCCACATATCCTTTTTTTTCTCTGTTCTTAATTTGAATAGTCCAGTAGAGTTCAAAATATAAGGCTGTGATCTACCAATGTGGCTAAACTTATGATGTTCCTCTTCCCCTCCTCTAATTATCATTGGACTGTATGATATTACAACAAGGCTACATTTTGTTTTGTGTGATTTATAATTCTGATGAAATTCCTGTATATGGACAACAAAGGTCACTCTCCTTAAGTCTGGATATATGAGTTTCACAGATGTTCACGCTGAACTACACAGAATAAAGAGCAGAGTCTAGCAGATAATGAAGTCTTCAAGGACTGACATCAAATTTCATCCCACTTCTCCTGTGGCAAGGCAGTAACTATATTTCACTCTCAAGAAGTTTTATCCCCAGTAGGCTTTATATTACAGGTTGATTGTTACATACCATATAAATCAGAATTTCCAGGGGACACAACAGCAGATTAGTCCTCTATAAGTTGAACTCAACCTCTAAAGGTTACAAGTAAAGAGAGTGACTTGAGACTGGATACATCCCAGTGTCTCTTTGGAGGCTGTAATTACTAATGCAGTGTGTAATATGAGTACTAAGTACGTGATCCATCATGGTGGTCTGCCTTCTGAGTTATCTGAAGTTGATGGTTTCTGAGGGAACAACTCATAAGGGTCAAATGCCGCCTCCCAGTACAACTTCTGAAGTCATATTGGTCTGGAAGATCTCAGGGCTCTTGTGCATCTGCAACATTCATACATGGCATAGAAAAAATACCAGCAGAGCTTTTTGTTGTGGTAACTGTTGGTTATAGACAGCACTTAAACTGTACTGAATACTGTATAGATACAGAGAAGGCCAAGTATCTGCCCCAAATTTTCTGCCACATCATAAAATTCAATTCCATGCCTTTCTCATTCTTAGTGAATGGGTCGGTTTGCCTTCAGTTCTAGTTAAAAATGAAAGCTGTGATACTCTCAGTCTGGCCTTTTGACTTCGGTGTCTATTTAGGTTCATTTTAATCACATGCTAAAATCATGCTTAATTTTAAGCACCTAAGCAATCCTATTCATTTTAGAACAAGTAAGCTCATATTTAAAACTGTTTGTTTAAGCACACTGTTGACTGATGGCTGTAGACCTTTTCTACAAACGCTTCTATGTCATCATGTCATGGCATGTACAAAGATTGACGAGGTCAGATGCAAAATGTATGTGACCGTCAGACTGATTTTTGTGCACAAGTGGGACTAGACAAGAACACATTAATGTAAGCATTTGTAGGACTAGGAGTTTTGATAGCATCTGCTCTGGCCTGGCAATAGTATTAATGTACGTAGTGAAAAAGGGAGTTATGCTTTAATCGTGGCCTCTGAGCACAACTTCACAAAAAAACTGATTATTAGAAATATCAGGACTGTAGAGGTATGATTAAAAGTCTTCTAGCTGCTACTGAAAATACAATAGAAAAGCTTCAGGAGTAAAAATACTATTGCTTGGAAAGACTGTCAGTGAACATGAGATATTAATCTCCCCTGACACACTCCCTTAGACAGGCTACAGTAAACACCTCTCTCACTCATCATTATCCAAGCCCATCTTCTCTATGCTTTTGTGCATTGAGTGCTACAGACAATCTTAAAAAACCCAAAACATGGCGATGTATTTAAAGACCTCCGCAACCTCCTCCAGCCTCACATCTCCTTTTTACCTATCTAAATGCATGTTACCCAGAAAGAACTTCGTGTCAATATGGTGAAGGGACTGGGAACGGAGGCTCACAGCACAGGATGTACATGAACCTGGGATGAGAGGTAGGACTGTGGCCCCAGTAGGCAATGGGTCTTCCCTTAGGGTGCCGTGCTCAGCTAGAAGATCGAGACTTGAGAGCAGAGTACCAGAGCACCTCTCCTGTGCTGCACCAGCTGGCTGCGGCTGGGCCAGCAGAAGCGACAGCCCTGCCCTGAGGAGGAGTAAGGAGCAGGAGAGAAGCACCGAGTGGCTGGAGGTGGCACCCACTTAGGGCTTAGAGCAGATGACCAGGTTTCAGGCTTAGAGCAGGAGACCAGGCAAGTCTGGGGAAATCACGAGTGCGGAAGCTAGCTTTCCAGCCTTCCCCAGAGAAGTCTGCTTGGAAATATCCAGCAGGAGTGAGGAAGACTTTTTGCTGCTGGTGTTTATTGACGTTTGTGGTGGATTGACATGGTTGGCTTTCAGAAGGTCCCTTTGGTTGAAGCTGCCTGGGCACGAAAGGCGAGTGCCAGTGGCAGCGGCAGGGCTGGTCGCAGCGGGCAGGCAGTGTGCGGTCAGGGCAGGCAGAGCAAGCCGCCTCCTATAGCACCATATGTACAGGCCCCCACAGAGAGTGTGTGAATGACTGAGGCAGTGCTAATTCACACATGAGCTTACAGTGGGCTAATTTCACCAGCTAGACAAGATCTAGGCTATGAAAAACAACCAAGAGTAAATAAATGCCGATAGAAACTGCATTATTTTTCACATGGTCTGATGACTTTTAAATTCTTGTCACTGGTACCCCGTCCAATAAATGACAAGGGCCATTGGCTTTCTTAATTAGCATCAAAATAAAAGAACTAAGCTGTACATTTTTCTTTTCTTCCAAGTTTAATTTTTCTTTTAATAAAGCTGAGCAATGAAAGTCAGACATGGGTTGCACTGGAGTGAGGAACAGTTTTATTCAGTAGTGTCACTCCAGTAATGGTGGCAGAATCAGGCCCAGTTTGGCTTTTCCTTAAGTGCTGTTTTCTTTCTCCCCTCACATTTGACTCCTCTAAGTGATTCTTAGCTATCTCTCTTTGAGAATTTATTTCTTGGAAGCGCCAGTCAGATCCCCTTGAATTAGTACTGGTAAACATTAAAAAAAGTGTAAAGCTTTATGTTCAACAAGGCTCCAAGTTGATAAAATAACTGTGAAAACAACAATAAAGAGAAAATTGTGTGAACAAAAGAAAATGCAGTGACAGAATCATTCTGTTATAGCGATCTGCCTACATACCTCTCAGTTTCTGAAGGCAAATATACAACTGCTTGGTGAAGTTACACTGAGCGGCAGAGCTGTGAAATCACATTTGAATCAGAAAACTAATGTGGCTGTTAAACCTCAAGTCAACTTACAAATAAGAGCTGAAATCTTTCATTCTTTCTTTCATTTAGTCATTCTTGATGCAGGAAAAAATTCAAAACAACCACAAGCGAAAGGAGACTCAACCTTACCTTGTAATTAAATGTCAGCAGCTCATACTGGTGTGAACATTTTGGAGTGACTAATGCCGAGGGGCTTTAGGTTTGCTACTACCCTTACTGCCTCTCTGGACTCACCAAAGGAAGCTGACTGGAATAGCTACTTCTAGAAGTCTCAACTTATCCTTATTGCTACTCCTTAAAGAAGAAAAAATCTATTTCTCTCTTACTGTACTGTATTAAAGGACCAGTGTTGATTGAGAATGGACATATATGGTAATTTGTTAGATCTGGGGGAATACTCACATACAGTGAAAAAAGAAGCAATCGTTACAGTTACAGTAAAGATGAGCCCTAATCAGCACAAGGAGAAAATGAAAAGGAAGGTGCACGGATGCTGCCCGGCACCTTCAGATAAGATCAAGTCTTTGTGGTGTTTTGAGCCATGCTGTGTTCAGCTTGGTGGGAGGGTCTGGTATTTTAATATAAATTGCATTTTCTGTGCTTATCTTTTTAATCTTACTATGTGTAGTCCTTAAGCTTTGGGTTAGTACTCTGTGAAGCTGCACTGCCAGTGATACACTCATTTTGCTGATAAAGAACCCCAGGAAGCTGTCAAAAACATTGCTGTTAAAGAAAAGTTACTGCCAGAGAGACAGATATCTGTATGTGATAACCTCTCTCACTGTCACCATTGCCACTCTTTCAGAAGAGCTTAGCAAAAATCATCCACCTCAAGTCACAGAAAGAAGATGAATTGGGCAATATATATGGCTAACCATTTAAAGTGGCTTTTTATTCATTTATGCACCTTTCATATACTGGGGATTGAAGAAAACATCCCTTCCTCTATTACTCCCAAACTAGGATTGATGTGTCTGTAAATTCTGAAACTGTACTGGACTTGTAATTGTATAACTTTCCCTTCTAGAAAAGGGAAGTTGGTTTATGAATACTTAAAATGGCTGTCACAGCTGTTTTCTTCTTGTTGTCTCCTGCACACTCCCCCTCTCCAGGAGTTGCTCTTGGAGTGCCTGCCCTCCCTCTGCACCTCTTCTTTCTGCTCCTTTCTGATTCCCTACTTTTTGTCTGTTCTTGACTCTTGAAATCCTCATCTTTCTCCTTGCCAAGATATTATTTTACCGAACCCCGGATTTCTCTATCATTTTTATAAATGGATAGTTGTAGTATGGGAAGGAGGAAACAGAGTAGCTTCCTCTGCTTTCTTTGGCTAGCTCCATTTTTAAGACATCATAGTTCACAGAATGGCTTTTGGCAAAACATTACACAGGCTCTGTTATATGGGGTTGACTATGTCTATGTAAAAAGAACAAAAAACATTAGTCATATCAACAGTAAACATTGAACTCTCTCTTCCCCTGTCCCCTTTCACCTTCCATTCCCCCTAAATCCTACCAGTGCAAAGTATGTCTTGAAAAGCACAATATCTGAAATAGCGTCTAGCAGACACTGCAGGTCTCTGTCCTTAAGAGAGATTGCCATGATTCTTGCTGCATTTCAATAAATCACATTCACTTTTGGGATTACTTGGCCTATATCATCTTCTGTCCTACCATTCCTTCAGTGCACTTAGCCATCTTACACTACTTGAATCCATCAGGAGAAACTGAGCACACACACCCATATTTCAAAGAATAGATGCTGGGAACTGAATTTTTAACATCCAACAATTATTACAAAGAAGCATGGCATACTTGGTCTGTCAAGCTGTTTTTGATGATGTTGGAGGTTTTGATTTGTTTTTGCAACATTAGGGCCTTCCTTCTCCAAAGAAATCATATTCTGCAACAGGCTATGGTGCTGTCAGGGTGGACCTGAGGACCATCCTTCTCAGAGCTGGGGTAGTTTTTCATAAGTTCTTCAGTACCTCTGTGCAATTTATAGCAATGGCCTGTAGCTGCCAGCTATGTTTTAACGCAATTTTTTTTTTTTAAAGAGATGCTTTTCAGCTGCCAAGGAAGCCAATCCTCTTGCCTTCATATCTGAATTTTGCAGTGGTTTTCAACAGGTAGCTGACAAGCTGTGAGTCATTCTAGCCAAGCTGGATCTCTTAGATTTAGAGGCTCTCAAAACATTTTGACTTTGATACATTTATATAGATGCTGGCTGGATCTCAGACAGCTGGCACATTCAAAGGATCTTTTTCTGAGCTGGCATACCGTGCAGTCTGCCACTTCCTTGCATTGGGGTTCCCATATAGCTTTGGGAGGCTCTGGTATTAAGCAGCAGCTCTGCCTGGGATGTCTCATCAATACTGATGGGCAAGAAGATCTACAGTTCCAGCGGAGGGGGCAGCAAGTTGCTGCCTGCTCATTCACCTCGCCTGCTGCTTCGCTGCCGCACCTCCTGCGCTGCATCCGTGAGCATGAGGCAGCTCCAGTCCCGGGAAAGAGGAACCACCCAAGCGCTCCTTGGAAGTGAAGTGCAACCATTCTCAGGGCAGGGAACAGCTTTAATCATGTAAAGCTGTCACTGGCAGAACTGGTAACACCCCATGTAAGAGAATAGGCTTACTTACTTTAAAGCGGCCCACAATCATTGCAGTGTCAGTATTCTTAACATGAGGAATTAATTTACCCTCACAGAAGTCAGTCTTCCCAAGAACAAACGCACATTACCCTCATGTTGTAGCAGTGGGCATAGGGTGCGTGACAGGGCATGCCCAAGGCTACAGAGGGATGCTGTGACAAGTTTGGGTACTGCAAGTCCAACATCAGCCCTTCTGTCACAGCGGAGGGAAATCTGCAGAATCCCCATTTGTGCATGTGCATCTGTAAACATGCAATTCACTTCTTTTTATACGTAGGCATGGGACATTTTGTTATTGGCTAGATCGACGCTAGATCACACAATAAACCCACTTTGGAGGTAGCTCAGTATTTACAAGAATTAATCTGCAAAGGGGTTCAGTTGAAGGCACTCAAGATGCCAAGAGATATTAAATTAAATGAGATTTTATCACGTATGTATTTATTGAGTTGAGAATCCATACAAGGTAAACAAATGTTTACATTATCATACAGTAAGCATTTCCAGGGCTTAATAAAAATGATTGTCACTCACTGTGCTTCACAAAAAAATTCATTTTAATGAATAAATAATTTGATGAAATCAAAAAATATTTACAATATAAACAAATGAAAAAGCTTTGGATATATTAATCTGAGCATCCTGTATTTTGCATTTTCTAATTGTATTTCTATCAAGATTCTCTGAAATGGTACAAAGTGGATAGAAATTACAGCTCAACAAAGTTAACATGATTTGGTACATGTGTTTCCATTAGTTCAGAGAAGCTACATATGATTCATTTATTATGCACATGTTAGAATACAAATATAACTAAAATCATATATTATCAAAATGCCAGACAGCATTCTCCACAGAACAGAAATGTACACTAGGCTGTGACAATAACTGAGAATCACAGGCAATGAAATATAACAGAAAAGTACAAATTCCTTCATAAGAATATAATTGTGCTCTCTTATTTACCAGAGGACTATGCTGCTTCACCACATCAATGGCTATGTATGAATATAGTGTTCAACAACTGCCATGTGGTTTGGTGTATGTTTGTATGGGTGTCAAACAGCGGCATTAGAGTGGAAAATGGGCAGTGCAAGCAGTTTTATAAACATCTTTTCGGGCTCTTAAAAAGAGCCAATTATACAAAGCAGTATAAGCATAACAGTGAGAAGTCTTCATCTCATTTACACGGATATCATGGAACAACTTGCTTTGTTTGTGGCGGTGAGAGAAGGAGCTTTGTCGGTGCTCTTTATGCTGTCAGCCAGAATTCAAATATTCCAAAGCTACTTCATAGCAGAATTTGTACTGATCCTGAAAAATCAAAAGAAAACCACAAAGTCAGTTATCAAAGGATCTTAATTAAGGGGCTCAATATTTCTCTTCTGTTAAAATTATTTACTATCGGCAATGGTCAGTGGGAACCAGTCTGCAAATCCAATTTATATTCAGATAAGAAAATCTTTGTATTAACCAGACAATAGACACTACGCACAGTAACTTACGGTACTGCTCATATTAGATATGTATTTAGCTACTCGTAGGAGAAAAATTGACTATGAATAAACAAATTGACTTGCAACCCTTCAGTCGTCTGTCAAAAAGCTCATGTAGTGCTTTATCAGAATTGGAGCTATTGAAATTCCTCTCCAGAAATGTTTATCTTAAAATAAACCCAGTCTCTAGAACTTTCCAGTTCATAACTTTCATTTTAATGTTCTTCATGAACTCACTACACTTCAGACTAAGGGCTGTTTACGTTCCTCCTCTATGTGTAGTTCAAACCCACACTGTAATACTGTGCTCCCTGAGTGAAACAGATGCATTTAGGCCTGGAGTCATTCCAATTAATTTTTGGCATTTAATGGTGATGCCTAAATTAGATTCAACACAGTTTGGATGATTCAGCTCTTCTGTTACCCAGGCTAAATTTTCAGGTACCAACCCTGTGCTTCATACACGGGACTGCTGTGTTTATTTGCAACTGCTTGGCAAGGGGGCCGAGCCCAGGCAGATTGCCTTCCCCTGGCACGCGGACCCAGCCGGCATCCTTCGGAGATGAACAGTCAGGACTTCATCCCTTTCACATCTTCAGCAGGACAAAAAGACCAGTGCTTCTCACTGACCCTCACCCACTGTGCAACCGTAAACCATGTGTTAACTGATGACTTAACAATTTTGTTAAGTCCCTCTTAAGTCCCCACACATCCTCTTTCATTTTCATTTTTACTACCGGCAATATTTAGCAATGCTACAAACATTTAAATGAAACAGAAGAGCTGAAAGAAATAGTAGGTGCAGGTCCCCTGAATCCAAGTGGTTTCTAAAAATTTAGTTTGAAAATACCTACCAGTTTTGTGACTATTTCTGTCATTGAAATGCCTCTCTCTGATGCACTTTAATCAATTAATAAAAAATAACTGAGCATGTAATGTTGTGTAGTAACAACAACAGAGTTAACTAGCTGACAGGACTCAGCCTTCACCTGAGCATCACAAGTAGAAAGATTACAATTACACCTCAGATATATTCTCCTTTCGATTGATGTGAACATTTCAAATGATTCCGTCTTTTGGCCCGATAAGTGATACTTGTGGCTTTGGGTCACATTTGAGTTGAGAAGAGAGTGCACCTTAAAATTTAAGAGTCCAAAACAAACTACAACAATCAAAAAGCCATAAACAAGAATGGACAGTTTCTAAGTTCTTTTACCGCAGCTGTCACTTAAAAAAAAAAACACGTTAGGTGCTTATATTGCCTAAGTTATGAGTGAGATGTATGTTAGGTTTTAAGATCCTGCAGGGTTTCAAAATCTGCCTGTGTATTCTTTCGAATGAGAGAAGAATAAAAAAGAAGAAAGAAAAGAAAGAAGTATTACATAAATTATTTCTTTTCTGCTTTTATTACAAGTATGTTTCTAAATAAATGACAATTGGTCTATAATTACATAGCAGAGATCAAAATGAGATCAGCCACTCATCCATTTCCATTTTTCCATGGTTACTTTATAGTGATATACTGATCCAGCAGAATATCTGTCATTTTTAGTAAAACCAACACCTGTCTTATGGAACAGACTTTATTATTTCCCACAGTATTCACTCATGTGCGTCCTTTGTACATTTTTATTATTCACTTGATGATGGATATTAAAAGTCTCTCTATGTTAGCTAGCTTCAGAGAGGAATATTCATCTTTTCTGGGACACCCTTTGGTAGATCCAACAGCATGTATTACAAAACTCTTTGGACAAGCCGTAATAGAGATTTTGTAATAACATGTGCTACCTTTGGATGACGGCGGTGGAATTCTGTATTGAATGGATGTGGCACTCAGACTTTTAGACTCACAGGGAAAACAAAGGTTTCAGTGAAACGGTCTCTAAGTATGAACTGTAAACATTGCCCTTAATCTAGCGAGGAAGCGCGGAACAGTTTCTTAGAATGGAATCTTAAAGCTACTCTTGGGAAATAGTATTGCAGTTACAATCCTGAGCAATTGTAGATCATCTTTTCTCAATAGGTCTCACAGCATTTTACAAAGGTGGATGAATATTCTTGTTCTCATTTTTCAGATGTGGAAACTGAGGCACAGACACATTAATATAATAAAGGCCAACAGGACCAGGAAGACAGCTAAAGTGTCCTGACTCCCTTTTACCATGAAACGATCTGCATGGAAATTCCTTTGCACCCTTGCTAGTTCAAACATTTGTTCGTACAAAGCAGCAGACCAAGAGTGGAGAGACATGGTTCCACCTCTGCTCTGCCAGTGAACTATGTGGTAATGGGAAGATTTCTGATCTACCACTGCCGTAGTTCCCCTATCTGTAAAATAAGGGAAAAAATACTCATCTCCTTTATAAGTGCTTTGAAACCTCCTAATTAAAAGGCCTTATGGGGTAGGTGTTCTCAATGCCTTCCCCAATTTACTGAAAGGTATTTTTGTATACTAAAAAATATATATTTAGCATTTAATTAAAAAAAATTCTCTGCTTAAAAATGGAGATAGCTGCCTGACAAATCTGTACTTGGAGAACTGTCACAAACTGGAATTTATAGAGAGCATTTTCTTCAACTGTACACCTTCACACTGGTAATTTTCTTTTTATTTCTATAAAATAAATGAATGAAAGATCAGTGTGTTCTGTGGACTTAAGCTCTGGGAGAACAGAGAACAGCAGGACTGCCACATCTCTATCCAAAGCTATACTATCTGAATGAAGAAGTAGGACATTTCTCTTAATATCTGGGAAATAAAAATGTATGGTTCTCAGCACGATGATTCCCCTCCTGAGAATATAAACCAGAGGGAGAAAAGCCAAAAAAGCTGCTCCCTCCCACCACTGCAAAAGCTTCACTAATATGAGATTCACAGTTTCACATTGCTGCCTCATGGTGCTTGTTGCAAACTGCCTCCTCTTTTCATGCAGCTGGCAACATCTGGCTTTATGCCATCAGCCTGGCTAGAGCCTGGCCTGAGGGAGAGCCTGGGACTTCACAGGTATGCTAGCTGGGAGCACTGCGATGGGGGCTGTGGTGGCGGTGGTTCTTCCACAGGATCTTCCACAGGATCCTGGGTAGAGTAGACAAGATGTTGAAATACAAGTCTCAGTCAAACCACAAGTCTCTTGTCAAACCACAGCTTGCAAAATTAGCTCAGATTGGGTGAGCATCCCTGAAGCTGCCCAGATGCTGCTTTCTGCCACTTAAGATGCTAATTCGAATACAGGTGCCTCTCAAGCAGCCACCTCTGTGACAGGAGATTGTAAAACGGTGTCTTGAGGGCCCAAGCCTCAAAGCAGGGCAGCATGCTGCACCCAGCTCCAAATGCACAACTGCACGCTGGAGTGTGAGAACCTGCTGCTTTAAGCTGTTCCGCAGCTCTTGTGACACAGCAGCTGGCACTTCAGCAATTCTCCATTTGAAAAAAAACCCATAAAACACTCTCTAAGAAAATAATTGCACATGGCCCCTTGTTTCTGAACTCCTTTAATCTTTCTGGGAGATAGAGCAACCATAATTAAATGCAATATTCTGGATGTCAAACTGAAATTCATGGCTTTGATAAATATTATGCGATTAAGCTATTTATAAAATATATAATTTGAAAATCTGGCATTTCATTTTACATAACTATTATTTCTCCCATGCAAGGGCTGCTCTCCACTTGGCTCAGCCTGCTAGAAAAGAAAATTAATAAGGATGTTTGGCTGAAAGTATAAAACTCTTAAAAAATTCAAATGAACAGAGACAAAGTCTCCTTGGGAAGAAAGCAGTGTAAAAATACTCTTACAAGTGAAGTGACTTCATTATCCCCTCTGAAAATGACTTGCTTGCTTTGTGAACAACTCCCACTGCAAATCTTGGAAATCTTACTGCGTCTTCTGAGAAAAAGGAACATTTTCTATTTAGTGATGCAGTTTAAATGCTCATACCAGAAGGTCCACCATGTTAGGCTTATTATTCCTCAGTGTCTTCACAGCATGGAATACATCAACAGCCCTCTGATGTCGAAGCATTTCACAAACAATACTGATTGCACAAAACGTCCCACTGCGGCCACCTCCATTCCTGCAATAAAAGTGATAAAAAGGCTCAACTACACTTGACTCTATGTTACAAGTTCTTCTAGTACCAGGAATCACTATGGAAGGTACCAGTTCCAGTAGTGAGAAACCACAGAATATTAATAATGAAAGACATTGAATTCAAAGCAGAACATTGTTTTTTGTGAAATTAATGGGTCAAATGAGCATAAACCTATGATTCAGTATCCATCAGGCTGAAAGCCTGAAGTGAATTGAATGGCAGACTTTTGCACCACTCTTTTTAGTGAAGTCTTGAGACAGCACAGAGAGACTGATGAAAAAAGGACAAGGTACTTCTAGATTCAGCTCAACACCCCTTTGCACTGTAAATGCACAATGTTGTAATGGGTATCAGGCCCAGAAGTGCAATACAGAAGGTGGGTCTTTTAATTTGTCTACAAGATATTCTGGTGGCTGCACTTTTAACGCGGCACTAGGTGGTGCTGAGATACTCCAGGAGGCAACATGCTCCCCCTGCAGCACCAGGCAGAGGGACTTGCTGCCGGGGAGAGTGTATTAAAGTGTATGTATTCCCCCTCCACCCACAGTTTCAGAGGATGAGAACCCAAAGTGACTTGCTAACAAAGAAGCCAGGCACAAATGCTCATATGCATGATCAAATACAGTATTTAATAATACTTTACCCTTGGTTATTTTTAATCTTTAAGAGAATCTCTTTCTTGCTGGAAACCCTGTTATTTCTACAGCTATTCTAATCAGAATCTTTAGGCTGCACTTCACCGAAAATAATAAACCTCAATAATTACCAGAGCGCAGACTAGTTAGGTAGCAGGTCTTTCAAGCCGGCTTCGCAAATGGTTGATTTTCAAAGGAAGCTACAATGTTGCACATCTGTCACATCCAGGCAGTATGAAAAGAGTGCTCTCTGCTGCCAAAACATTGCCTGATATTGTGGGACTCTTTGAGAATTTTAATTAAAATAAAGTCATTTAAAAGGATTATATTAGAGCTTTTTCTTTCTTTACTGCCTGGAAGTGACGCATGTGTGATGTTGTACAACTATTTAATATCATCAACCACCTCAGAGATAACAGTAATTTGCACTTCAAAAGGGTCTTGAATTTCAGCTGAAGGTCTCAAAACATTAATTAATCACATCGCACAATGCTCCTTTGATGAAAGTATTATTATCCCCATACTACAGATGGGGAAACTGAAGAGCAAAGATTTGCAATGACTTGTTCAAGGTCAGTGATAGTGGGAGTTACTAATACACATAGATTTTCCTCCTTAGGTCTAACTTATATTAACTACAAACCAAAGTTCGGGAAGTTACGGGGTACCCTACTCTTGGGTACCAATTTACAAAAGCACAGGCTAATGTGCATATGTCCCTTCTCCATCACGACAGCATCTTTAAGCAGGTGTTTAGTGGAAGAGGGATATGACTTCAAGCACTGAAGGCTCAGTCTCAAAAGCTCAGCTACTGCTGAGGGCAAACAGCATGTACAGTTATTAAGCCCTACCAAAAGAAGCACAGTGACAGACTGAACAAAGGCCTGCACCAGGGGAGCAAACGAGTCACAGGAGGAGAAAAAAATACACCATTATCAGAAAAAGATAAGTCAATTAAAGGGTCATCGCAACTGGGTCATCACACCTCTTTTACTTCTGTGATTTATGTTTGGAAGAGGAATCACACTCTCCAATGCTACTTTTATTCTTCCTCTAATGGGCTATAGCTGATATACAATCCTAAACCACAGAAATAAAAAGTACATTATTCTGGTAGTATGCAATTTTGATACACTCAGTGTAAGTATGAGCTTTTTCATTTGACAAGTCACAGGGCATCTTTATAAAATAAATTTGTACCCATCATCTTCTTACAAAAACCTCACAGGTTGTCAGAGGTCTACCAAAACATAGAAAGGCAAACTCATGAATTTACATTAAAATTTTTTTTACAATTTCTTGCATTTCCAAAGCTTTTGAATGAGCTGTATTATTTATTCAGTTCCAAATTAGATGGATACCTCTTCACTTCCTCACAAAACTTTTAAAACCTGACACAAATTCCATGATAACAGTATTCCCTTACTTTCGTTCTTTCATTTCCAATACTTACAAACAGTGTACAACCGTGCGCCCCTCTCCCCCGTTATACTCTTCCTGCCACTTCTCCACTTGGCGGATGAGCTTCAAGAAAGAGCGTTTTGAAACCGGAGTATCTCTGTACATGGGCCACCCCAGGAACTGAAACTGCTGCACCATCCGATAGCCGTCTTGGGGCTGCACAGATTCAGGCAACAAACAGGAAGAAGTAACAGCATTTTTTATGGGTTATTCAAACGGTACATAATTCAGATATTTGCATCAACAAGTTGTTCAGGCAGATCGCTGCTGATAAGCTACTAATGTAATTTCAATTGCCCTTGAGGAGTTATGACTTTTAATTTCCAACAGAGTTATTAGAGTAAGAGGCTTTAAACAGAATGTAATACAAATAGACTGGAATAGAGCAATGGTACAGCTGCAGGGTCAAGCAAATAATTAATTAATATCATAGCAGGAGCTTGGTAGCAAAGAGAGAGCTGCAATACAATTTCAATCATATAATCTCTGCTTTTTCACATGCTTCAGCATTTTGAAGAATGTTTGCCTGCTTCTATCTCTTTTTAAAAGAAAGGTCAAAATCTCTCAAGATATTTTGAAGCAGGACACATTTTAAAAACCAAACGAAATCCTCCAACTTATCTTGCTTATAAAAATCTGACTACATTTTATTTTACTGTGTGCTACTGAAGCAGTCAGAACCCCTCTGGTGAAATGTTACTGAACAGTTGCTTTATAGTGATTTAAAATAAAAAAAGGGGCATAGAACAAGTGCTAGTGGCAGAAAATTACAGTCCTTTGGGCAAAAGGGCATAATAAACACACACATGAAAACTGTTGTAGTCTAGGATTTGCCACTTTCACTTCCATGCAAAGTGAGCGCATTTTAGTGCCGCTTTTAAAATGAGCACTTTTTTAAACACAAGGGAATGTTGACATTACTTGTTTTCCTCTAGAGTAAGTGGTAATAGAGAGGATGTAAGATTAAAAAGATAAAGGAATAAATCAAAGTGGATGCAATATTAAATACATTCTTCAAGGGGTTTTGTCTGTTTTGTGCTAAAATTGGGAATCTCTTGATTTCCTGGCCAGTTTCTCTCAACGCAGCCCCAGCCAGCCCCAGAGTCTGCTAAAGCTCCCACTGCCACTTTTGGAGACTGTGTTTTATGTTGCCCAATTTACTGGGAATGCAAGGCCTTCAAAACCCTAAAGAAATATCTTGAGGCTTAAAACCTGCTTCTCTGTGAAGAAATTAGCATTTTTGGTATCTCTTTGGAAGTGGTTTTGGGCCTTTCTCTCTTTGTCCTCACAGTTCTCGGATCTCAGGGCAGTTCCTGACTTTTTTGACCCAAGAGTGCCGTGTGTTCCCGGCTGTGGTTCGTCAGCCATACCGCACCAGTGCAAAGGCACTCGCCAGCCTGGCGGGAAGGGATGCCTGACCTGTGGCAGCATCTTTTTTCCACTCAGCTTGAAAGAGATGTCTAGTTTACTCTTCTGCCAACTTTATGGGGGCATATAAGCCAGGCGTGAGAACCTGCTTGTCCTTATACACCTCTTACATGTGTTAATGATTAGTGGGATGGGATCTTCACTAAAAGTTTGGGTCTGGTACTGAAAAACATGCCTAGTATTGGCCTTCTTTGCACAACACAATACACACACACAAGATGGCTAATTTAAAACTGCTGAAAACAGCATTGATTTCAGCATTTCTTGACTATCCATACAATCTGAATAGTGCCTTTATTTCATTTGCATTTAACAAGCTTGACAAATGTATGTGGCATTAAAATTTTTTTTACTGTAATTACGCATACAGGGCCTTTTCCTCATTGATTATGGCATGACCCAGTATTTCACTGTTGCTCTCAAAAAAACAGGCTGAAAAACGAGAATTGTTTTATTACAGTTTAACTTCCTTTTTGTGTGACTTGAGTAGAGGCAGCTCATTTGCTGATAAAATTTTTTTACAAATAACATCCTTACTCTGGCTGCATTATAAATTCGGAATATCCGGCTGATTATGTCTTCTTCTAAATCAGCTGATACGAACTCCACCTGAATAGGACCATGTCGGTGTACTCCATTTTCTGGCCAGTACTGAGGACACAACTATAGAAGACCAAAACAAAAAGAGTGCACAGTTAATCACGTGGAGTTAAATGCTGTCTCAATATGCTTTTCTAGATTTTTCTTTGTGCTACATTTATTACTTAAGTTCTTACACATGCCTTTATAAAATACACAGTGCACCATCCTCCACCAGTTTCAAGCCCTGTGATTTCACTTGTGTGGAACAAGTTTAAACAAATGCCTTTTCACTTAACTGAGCATGCTAATGCTTGCTGCTGTATTTGCCATTCTCTGGTATTTGGAGTAACACATTTCTGACACTCAATGTCAATTCTGCAATACAGTATGACAGGACAGGGGAATGCTGTCAAACATTACCACATCTAGGAGACAGCGTGAAGCCTAAGACCTAAGGCTTGGTAGCTTCAATTGCCCTGAAGTTGATAATAATTCAAGCTACATCAGAATGTGTGCTTTATGCTATACAGGGTGCATCAAATCTCAAAACTCAGCATTTAACTTTCTCATCTGTTCCACCCGTAACTGATGATATTGGCTAATATCAGCATCCCTTTACGTTTTCAACAGCTGCTCCATTTCGTCTCATGAATGTCACTTGAAAATAGTAATTATGCTTTCCTTTGTGCTCAGAAAACATTACTTCTAGGTATCTAGAGATCACAAAGTAATATTAGCATTATTTTGCCCAGCTTTAGTGTCTCATAAAACATGATGGCTTAATCCTGGAACCAATCATCATCTCTGTTAATACATTAAAGAGTAAATCAAGCCTTTCCTGGAAAACTCTGCTTATCCATTTTTCCATAAAAACCCTAATGATTTCCAGAGATATCTAGAGCAATTCAAGCATGTAGCTTTTGCAAACATTCTCCAAAATTCATTATGAACCCAGGAAATTTCTGTTTGCTTGCAGGAGCATTGATCTCATATTTGGAACTTTATTTTATTCCGTAAAACAGCTGTGGTCTTCATTCTGCTGCATTGCTGCTGGTAATCCAGAGCTGAGCTGACAAATCACACTTTCCCCAGATGTTGTTTTGCATTTCTTATAACACTTTTTTCTCAACAAAGCTACTCAGAGATGACTACATTTCATAAAAACAGTCCTTTACTACATCAGTAAAAAACAGAACAGACTCTGATTTGCAGGAGTTCACTTTAACAAGTTAAAAACAGAATTTTGAAGTAGGAAAATATATTTTCATTTATTAAAAAAACTCACATGGTTCAGCCTGCTGAGCAGATTACTTTCTAAGTATTGTCTAAATCTTACACCAATTTTTGTTATGAAATACAATAGTGTATGAGATAGAAAAATACAATAGAGACATGCACCTGCCAGTGCTTAGATCATTTCATCATATGCACAATTCAGTATAGGTCTTTCAAACACGCAGGGATACAGTTCTAACAGACCTTTGAAAAATGCATAGATGATAATAAGCAGAGCTGTTTGCCAGAGCTGTTTCAGGAAGCCATGATTTTCAAGCTCCAAAGAAATCCAAAAGCATTCAGGTCTAAGCATTTTGCATGCATGTGATGCTAGCGACTCTCTTTAAGTCAGACTCACTGTTAAGGGTTGAATTTCATTTCCCAATAGAGCATAACAATCCACATAAATTGTAATATCTATACAGAAATGTAAACACTTCATATATACATAAATAATTATAACAGTAATTATTAAAAAATTTGAATGTAATGTATGTTTTTAATAATCTCTGCCCTCTCTCCACTTCTGTTTGCTCTGAGGGTTTTGAGATTTATTCCTAATGAAAAGATTGTTACTCACATTAGAGGGAAAAGGTTTAACATACTGCAGAGGCAGGTGTATTAACTGCACATCCTAATAGCTTTTAAAAGCCTGTGAGGCTAATAAATACTTGAAATAGCTGAGCATTATTGTACATTCAAAACACAGCCGACAAATTAAAAAAACTCTGTTCAGCAGTCCCTAACAGTCTGACTCCCCTGAGTCTTTCCTCACTCACTTAGAAAATAATCTTAGATTCATGAATAAAAGTTTTCTCTTTCATTTCTCTTTTTCTCCCCATAGACAGTCAAGGGCTGGTATTCAGAAATTCAGTCTTTAAAACAGAGTGTAGAATTTCTAGACATTCCTTTGAAAGATGAAACTGAAGATTACTATGTTTTTAAAACAAATTCTTCACATTAAAAAGAAATAAAAGGAAATATTTTTCTACGTACGAACAGTACTCAACAAAGCTAAAAAGATTTTGAACATATCAAGAAAAAAAATGACATAGAATCTGCTATAAAAAATATCCAGTGCTCTTATCAGAATCAGTAATGAGCAAATATTTACATATGTGGGGTCCAGATTACCACCACATTATTCTAGCACAGGGCTAGTGTAATTCATTGGAATAAAGGAAATTATATCAGTATAAGAATGTGGAATTGCACAGTGGCAAGCTAGGCTCTAGGATGCTTAGTGATTAATGCTAGTGATTAAATTGCCAAACAGATAGGTACAGTTTTCCAATTTTCTAAAGAACATGTACAGCATGAACAACTCTTTTGTAAGGTAATTACATCCCCCCATGTGTTTCTTTGCCCTGTTTCCTCTTCTGAAGGATGCTCAGTCTCCATTCTTGTTCAGTTCCTATCTCCTGGCTAACAACATCATTTTGTGCCAAATGTGACACAAATTTTCTTGCTGGGAACACCGATCTGTTAGTAAGCAGACCAAGGTCATTGACCTGCTTCAGGCAAGCAAATAAAAAGCTGCTGGCTTCTTTTTATGACTTTTGGCTACTACTGCTGTGTTTCAGATTTGAGTCAGAATTCTACAATCAAAACAATTTGGTTTTGATCAGTTCTTCCCAAAGCATGTTTTCCTACCAGAATAAATTGGGGGGGGGGGGTGCACGTATGTGTATGTGCATTAGCATTTTGGTGGAGAAGCTGCTGATGGCCCTACCTATTCCTCTTTCCCATGCGTATCTGCAAGCTAAAAATCTTTTTTTTTAGTGTGTTGGTGTTTAATGTTGTTTTATAAAACTAATTATGTCCTAAAGCTGTTCTGAAGTGCATGTGCTGGAACGCTGAGGCACTAGCACTTCTCTGTTGATCGGACGAGTTTTCTGGACTTACTTGTGCTGGATCCACATCATTCAGCATAACTACTGAAGTGCAGTGATAATCCAGGACCAGTCTCCAGAAATCTTTGACAGTATTTGGCAAGGGATGCTGTGTAACTATAAAAGCAGAAGGTTGCTTGTAGCTCTGCAAAGAAGCAAAAAGAGATGGTAAGAGAAAAAAAAATCCATTCAGCAAAATGCCAGTAATATCCCCAAACATTAGATTTAAAAGTATTATTCTTATTTTCTATATAATTCATACAATGTTTTAGCTCTTTCCTGAGATCTGGTATGTTTACAAGCTAATAAACTGCATTTGGGTAGAATATAACTTCTGCAGGTTGTGTTTCTGAAACTTATTTTATGCCACAGGCACAGAGTAAAGCCATCAGAGGTTTTTGCCTCTAATGAAACTCCTACAAAATTTTGAGCAACAGTTTTGTTTTGAGCTGTTAATGGACAGATGAATCTTGTCTGTCTGCACTTAGCTGTTAATTTGAATGACTCCTGTGTAAGGAAATACCTAGTTATTTTTCAGAAATGTTGCTCAAATTCTGGTCTATCTGACAGCAATGAGGATACCCAGGAGACAAATTTCAGTGCTCTTTCTCTTTTTTTTAATACCAGAGTATGTCATTGACGGAGCTCTTTGGTGGAATGGGTGAACTGTGGATCTCATACCAGAGTTTTCACGTATGTCCTCCTGAGTGTTGAAGGCCAGCACGGGCTGTAGTGGGGCAATTGCCGGGAGGGTTTGTCATTGCTTTCATTAAGGAGGGCAGGGGATCCTCTACATGCCTTGAGCTGAAGTATTTGTACCACAACAGGGCTACAGTCTAACCAGTTATTTGCATCCTTCAGAAGGAGTCCCTGAACAGACCACAGAACATGAATCTAATGTAGTGTTTTGGGGTAAAGATGAAGACACGCAAGACTCCAGCTCTTTGTGTTGGTTTCAGCAAACCGTAACCAGCAGGTATCAGTGCTGCTGTTGTATCAGTCAGCTGCCTCCTATCCTGCTGGTCCTGAACTGCTGCAAGTTGCACACACATCTGAGCTGCTGGAGGGGCTCTCTGCTACTCCCCGGCTTAGAAGCCCTAGCAGTTTTTTGGAGGAAATCATCCTCAGCCTTGTTCTGGTACTGAATATGAAAACTTTGCTTGCCTTTTTGCTTGAAGTGAGCTTTAAAGGCTTGCATGAGGTGACCTGACTGCAGCTAGACAGATGCAACTGGGTAGGGTGAAACGCATCTGCTGGAGACTGGGAGCACAGAGAAAGGACAAACGTCTTCTTCTGCCCTTCAGTGTAGGAGGTATTGCTGAGCCTAGCTGGGACACTCTGGATGGAAAGCATCCCAAATCCCCTCCTCCCATGGAGCCTTTTGGCCAGATATGCTTTTGGACCCAGCTCACTATTTGTTTTAAGAGTAAAGACTCATGGCAAAGCAAGCATTTCAAAGCAAATACTGAGGCACTGACCTTTCTGAGCAGTACTTAATTTACAGAACAAAACCATACTGAACTCTGTGGGAAAGAAGACAGCGTAATGGCAAAACTGTAAACTGCAGAACAAGGATGCATCATTCTAATATGAATGTACCATTGACCTACTGTGTGAACCTAGAGAAGTCACTTAAACTTTTGTTCTCAGTTTCTCTACACATATAAATAAAGATAACACACTTACCTTTTTACAGGAGTGTTTTGAACTTAGGATTATATTAAGAAAATGCTTTGGGAACTTGGAAGGAAAGAAATGCAAAAACTACTATAAACTATTATTACTCTAGCTTCACTTTTCAAAAAGGCCATTTAAAATGTGTTCATTCATTTCTAACCTCTGTTTTCTTGTTGTTTATGTGTGCGTGACAACCATAATTACTGTAGCTCTAAAGTGTCAAAGATATGCTATAAATATCCGCAGACTGTAAAGAGGGTCTAAGTGTTTTCTTACTGATATTCTATTAGCAGGATTAGAATTACCATAGATGCTTTAAAAAAAATTCCACACAGAAGTGAAGAGGAACCATTCATTCAAACAGAAATAAACAGAGAGACTGAAGTAATGGCTTGTGTACGATCTTGTACTGACAGACAATTTTTTTTTTGTTAATTACTGATTAAATTAGAAGCAAAGGGAACTAAAATATTGCTGCAAACCTTATTATCCCATTTAACTGCCTTGGTGTCTTGATAGGTAACTCTTTTTTTTTTTTTTTTTCCTAGGCCAAACTGTTAAAAATTCAAGCACTGAAGAGAAATCTAGACACATTCAATTTATCAAGAGTCCCTGACATGCTCTCTGAGCATGGCTTTGGAACCTTGGCTCTGACATAACATATGTGGGATCTTAAATGTGCTTGGGAGTTTAAAGATTTTGTGCCATGTTTTTGGAAAACAAGCTAGAAGGATTTCAGCCCTCTTGTGCTGACTCCACTTTTTGGCACTGCTCAGTTCGGAGGGCAGCTTATTCCCTTCTATTATTAATGATGTGGCGGAGACTTACATCCATCAGTGCAGCATTAATGTAGTTACTGCTCTCCCCATCTATTGTTATGAGGAAGGGCAGGCATCTGTCAGGAGGCAGAACATCCATACAGCGATTCTTTTCATGATTTCGTGGTAAAAGTGCTATGCTGCAGTCTTCCACACGCAGTGTTGGAGTCACCATATTTAAAGTCTTTCAAAAAGAATAAACAACACAAGAGAAAAATTAACTCAGGAGTGAAAGCATCCAAAAATATTTAAGAACAGATCAACTTGGGATACAGTTTCAGTGGGAGTCAACATGCAGAGAAATGAAAACCCATCACAGTCACTAGGGTTTGGAAGCAAAACACCTGGAAGCACATGCATCTGAAAAATACCCTCAAAGACAACTGCACTGTACCCTGCCTTTTGGAGAAAGGACAGCAGAAGGAACTGTCGTAGTATTTCCCTTGAGGAAAAAGAAGATTTTACTATTATCCCATTGCACTCTTTTTGATTTAACATAACTTAATAGCAATCAGTGACACGTTATTTTCTCTTTTTGCCATTCTTCCCTCCTGGGTCTGGTCCAAAATTCACATGATCATAAGTAAACACTGAAGTAGAAGCCTTCAGTATAGCTGAACTGTACAGCTTCTAAGTAYGGCTAACCACAACTTACCCTAAATTCCTCTTTGATCTGGCTGGAGTTAGTCTGAGGATCTAGTTTATTCATTTCATAGTAAACGGACCTAACTTGAGAAGCTGGAACAGATGTGTCCCCACAAAGACAGGCTTCCAGGATGGCATCATGGATGAATACATACTGTTCCTGGTAAAGCAATTAAAATAATTACTGCGATAGAGAGCACATACTATTAGCATTTTGGTAAATAAAAAATAACAAATAAGGTTGGCGTTCTGATTTTCACTGACTTTACTAACACTGAATCAAGCCCAGACAAACAGTAAACAGTTCACAGAACTTTATCCCATACATATAGAAATGAACAGAGAAGGATTGACTCAAACTAATTACAGTTACAAACAGCAGTGCAATAAGCTCTCTGTAATAGAACCCAGAATGTTTCTAGTTTCCTTATTCTGCACAGTTCTGTAGGTGCTATCACATAACCGGGCCTCAACATGATGCATCCCAGAACAGATCCCCACTCTGGAGAGGTAACACTCATGAGTTTCCTTTTTCTCAGAAACCATTGCAAACATTAAGTGCAACATAACTACCTGCTTGTTTGGGCAGCGGTTCCTCATGTTCCCGTGTGGGTTATTTTCTGCATGTAATTCAATGAAATACTTTGTGGATGGTGCCTACCACAAAGGGGCTCTGGTCCTATGGGCTAGAATAATACCTTTCCTTGCGAAGCGTATAGCAATATTCCCGTAGATTAACAGTACCTCAGTCTGCACCATGTTAACTCTCCGAGATCGAAGTTCCCTCACACAATTGTATATGTCTACAACGCCTTCTCTTTCTGCCATATCGAGCATGATGTCAATAACAATGAAGCACCCAGTTCTGCCAGCACCAGCGCTAAAATAAGAGAAGAGCACAGTTACTGTTCAGCAGAGCCTTGGAAAATGTAAAGTGCATGGGTTCATCTTGCAGGTACTTGACCAGTGGGATCATTACTGAAATCAAGCTCTGCATTCAAGCACTTGCAGGATTTCAGACTCAGTTTGGCCATTCTGGTTTATATTCTAGGTAGCAAGTTACTGTGAGTAGAGCTCCAGTGCTTCAGCAGCCTCTTGCAGGGATTCTGCAGTGCAGGAGCAAAATTAGGTTCCAAGTTCAGTGGAAAACACAGCGGAGAGACTCCCGTTCTGCCTACCTGCAGTGGACAACCAGAGGGCCAGCATTTGGTGGGCTCTTGGATTTGACCTGCCGTACAAATCCCAGCAGGCCTGTTGCATGGTATGGTACACCATGGTCTGGCCAGCCAGTGAAGTGAAACTGCCGAATTTCTCGGATCTCATGAGCACCTCTCTGTCAAGACGACAAGGGTTGAAAAAAGAGCAAGTTGGAATGTGAAAATAATTTGAAGAGTGGTATCACACGACTGTAACTTTAAAAGCCTGAGTCTTGCTGAAACCCTGCCAATGCACCCCTCTGTACAGACTGTTGAAGAGCTTTCCAATAGCTAGAGAGCAAGCTCAAAGGCTATGTACTAACTGGTTTCAAACTCTTATAGTGAAACTGAGTGGTTTAGCACTAGGCTGCTTAGAAACTTTTGGTGACAAGATAGACACTCATCTCTATATTTAAGCACTAGGTTGCTTTGAAAATTCTGGCCTTAAGAGACATGCCATGATCACAAAAGAGGTCAACAGCAAGGCCATGAACAGACAGCACAGATGAAATTTTTCTCCCCTGCTCTCCACAGGAGTTTTGCTGCTGAATTCAGGGACCTAGAATTCCAGCATAATTTTCCTTATCTGTTGTCTCTTTCATAGGTCCGAAAGAAACAGCTGAAGAGTAGGAAACCTTTGTGCACCTCCAACCATATGGGCTGCATTGGTAGACCTCCACATGCCCTCCCATCAGGTGATTTACTGCAGCCTGCAAGGGCATGGGTATGGTGAGACAGGTATGAATCAGAAGCTGATCATGTAAGTAATTTCCCATGTGACTTTTTGGAGCAGTCTGGATATTAAAAGGGTATATGCTAGATATGATTTTCTTAGTGCTTGTATTTCCCCCTCCCCCTTTAAAATTGTAGCTGCCAGTACTTTATTCTCATTAGAAATCTACAGACCAGAGGCCATCATACATATTTCATAAGCAAACAGCATTATTATGACATATCATGTCTAGGCTGGACTAAATGTCAATGATATTAATAACTGGTGGTTTACAGTTTTTCTTCTTAAAGATGTATTTCCTGTCTCAAGCTGGTTTGCAAATAAAAAGTCTAACTCTCTTTGCATAATGAAGTAATATAAACGTCCTAATTTATTGATAGTATGCAAGTCAAGAGAGTCAGAGATTTTCAACAGTTGAGAAATTTTGGCCATGCCGGTGCTATACGGCTGCAGGGAACTATGGCCTCTCTTGGAGACCTGGTGCTCTGACAACTCAGATTGGAGGTCTGTTTGGACTGGGAGTCTGCCCATGCTCGTCTCCTGTCGAAACTATGATGGAAAAAGGCAGGTCAAAGAGCAAAAGTGGAGGTGATATGYAACACTGGTATAGACTGAGAAGATCAGACCCTCGTTACTGAGATGACCTTATATCCTAAAGAACAATTTTGAAACATATTGAAGCCCAGGAACAAAGTGATTTTTTATTTCAAGACACTAGCAAACACATTCAAATACAATATGGTTTCTGTACTCTGGAGATTTTAAAGTGTGTTAGTTAATAGATCCTTTTGCTAGTGTAAGCAAGGCCTCCGACTCTGAATAGCTGTGCGTGGGAGGGGCATCCATGTCACAAATACTTTCGTAGTGCCCATAACTCCTGCCCACGTACGATCCCCCGAGAAACAAAGATCGCATACAAAAATGTAGTGCTGTGACTGTACAAGCAGAGGGCTAAAATGAATGCCCTGCAAAAATCCCTCATGCTGTAAACAGGCTCGATTATCAAGCAATTCACAAAATGTAAACTGCGCCTCCAAAATAATGTGCCCAGCTGTTGCACAGAGCACAATACTTCCTACGTAACCTGGGGACTAGTTTTGTAAATGCTGTCTATCATGCTAACTGTATTTTTGTCTATCATTGTTGGTTATACTCCACTACTTAGAAAAGATTTTGCATATTGGGTACTTTTATAATGAGTTTGCTTATTATACCTACAAAAGAACGATTTTCATGTCTGTAGCCTCCCTGCTGGTTTCTAAACCCAAAATAGCAACGCAACTGCATGAATCATAAAAGCATATGTTCAGCTTGGAAAGACTGTATTTTTCACTTTTTCTTTCAGCTGAAACAAACAGAAAAATGGTGCACATTTCTAGCAATTCCTAGGATGTTAAAAAATCTAGGCCCTAATCCTACAAATACTTATGGTGCTGCTGTATGTTACTATCAGATAACTGTTGTGTTGTAATTCCAAAGGAACTGCTTATGTGCCCAAAGTAAAAAGTATCTACAAAGTRTTTTCTAGGATCAGAGTGTAATTTTCAGTTCAGTTTTCTCAGTGTTATTTCCCTACTCCTCAAAAATCTCCAAACAGATTGGGTAGATGGAATAAATGGAAGAATCTCCAAACAGATCTCCATTTAAAAAAAAAAGTCAATGAATTTATCCCCAAACAAATTAACTTCTAAATTTTATTTTAAGAGCAGGTATGTGAATGATCATCTATAAATAGGCTGAGTCATAGAAAAGATGGTCAGAAGGGACCTCTGGAGGGCTCCAGTCCAACATCCCACTCAGAGTGGGCTGATGCCCAGTCCAAGCCTCTCAAGCTGCAACTTTTGGGCCCCATCCACCACCAGCGAGAAGAATTTGGCACCACTGACTTTGTAAATGTCCTTGGAGTGGCTGTTGGCTGCCATTAGATCCCCCTCACCCTTCTGCTTCCTCCTCTCTGATGGACCAAACAAAGCCAGCTCTCTAACCTCTCCTTGCAGTCCTATGTTCTACAGCCTTAATCATCTCAGTAGTCACCTGCTAGGACTGGAGAAATCTTCTTCAGTTTCTCAACATCTTCCCTGAAATGAGGGGCCCTGAACTGGACAAATTGTGCCAATCAGAGGGGAATAATATTGAAGGTGGGAGTACACCATTAGTTCACACTCAATTTGGAGTTGACAGTAACCCCCAGGTCTTCTGACAGGGGTGCTGGTGGGCCTCCAGGAAGTTCCCAGGCTGTACTGAGGCATGGGTTAATCCACCTAAGGTGCAGAGCTTTGCACCTCTGCTTACTGAATTACTAGCCGAATTTTCAAGCCCCTTGGACTTGAGGCTCTATTGTTCAGTGTTTCAACACTGCGCTTAACTTATCTGCAAACTCGGTTAGGGTGGGTTCTGTCTTGTAATGCAGCTTGTTGATAGAGATGCTAAACAGTACCAGTCCCAACAGATCAGAAATCTAAACTTGAGAAAATTATAGTGTAAGAGCTGTAAAGACTTGACCTTTCAATACTACCAGAACAGCTAAAAAATAAGGTAAATGGGGTAAAAACAAATGTACTTTACTCAAACTACGCTGACACTGCTTTCAGAGGCTTACTGGAAAACTACCAACTATTAAAAAAGCAGTGTCTAAAGGAAATCTTTTCAGATGGAGATTTTTTTTAAAGCAATAAATGTTTAGCGCCTTTTATCTCTATCTGTTTTAATGTACTTATTCAAGACAGTTTGGTTATGAGTAACTGTAAAATCCTCTAGGTCTTTTTTCCATTCCCAGTTAAGAAGTGGAAAGCTAACATCAAAGCATGGGCTTAAAATCTGCAGAATAGAAATCAACCAGTGTCGCATCTACTTCAAAGTGTAGCCATCCTTTCTCATCTGTTTATTAAAAATATCTAAATGGAAGGAAACAACAGGCTTGAATGAATTTGAAGTACAATATATATATAGTGGTATACAAGATACAATATTTCAGTTCATTCAAACTATAATTTTATTATCATTACACTCAGGTTACCTTATTCATGCATATTTAACTACTAGATTGAAGAATAAAACAGGAGAAAAGACTAATTGTTTGTTATTGTTGATGTAAGTACACAGAGACCTCTTTGGAAGTTTCATCTACTTGGGTTTTCATTTACTTGGGTTCAAGAGTCTTTGATGCAAAAGATTATGTTCTTTAAGACCACAACTGAATACTACTTATTATTAGAAAGAACCAGTATATGACAGGTACTGCTACTAAATCAAAGGCTGTTTTCTGAGATAGTTAGTCGAAGGTCTACTCATGGAAGATACTGAGTGAACATTACTTCAATGCACATTTGGGAATCTCTGGTATTCCAAAGAGGCCCTTTCCCATTGTTTTGCAACTCAGATAAGTCTTGATACATACAATTAACACAATTCTGTCCTTTAGCAAGAATTCTGAATAAAACCCCTGAATTAACACAAGATGCCTGACATTAACCCACCCTCCTTGTTTTCACTTTCAGTAAGTACCTTATTTGTTATTTGTATGTTGTTCATATATTATAAGCTGTTTGAGAAAGCTATTCAATCTAGTAAACATCAAAAAAATAAATGGCATTTTTCTAATAAACAGCAATACAATATGCAGATTGGAACTCCCTATATAAAGAAGGACTCCCTACTAAAAGTGAAACTGTCTTGAAAAGAAAGATAAGTTTGTTACACAAATGTTTCATTGCAGACCAGGAATACACTGGACCAGCAGATTACAGTATTCACAATGATGGACTTCTGAATAATAGTGCATGCAGCTTCTGGTACAGACACAAAATGACTGTAGTGAACGTAAGATGGGAAAACAGCATGAATGTGGTTTTCAAGTGATTGCTGGGAGAGAGGCTTCGATTCCTCCTAGGCAAGGAGTATCACTTCTAACTCAAGCAGGAGCCAATGGTGATGGAAAAGGGCAGAAAAGTAAATGCGTTTAAAGAAAAATGCAGTCTACCATAAGAGGGCGCCAGGTGATAACCAAAAAAATAGCTACAAAAAGCAGGCTGTCAGTCAACAAATTTAACTTTTCCATGTTGAATTTGTATGTTACCTAGGCAGATACCATTATATGTAGAAAACTGAATTTTGAAACTTACCTTTTCTACTGCAAATGTTCGAATCACATATTCAGCCAGGAGCTCTGTTTCTATTAGGGTAACTTTGATGTCTTTATATATCTCTGTGTCATCTGGCCAGTATTTGCAGCATTTGACCTTTTAAAAATACAAAAGAAATTAAGGTTCATTTATTTTAGAAGATTCATGCTGAATACCTCCTTTATTTTTTTGCAGTGATTTATGTTTAAAAATTCTATCATGCACAAAACAATCATACTTTCTACATGTGCAAATGGTTTATGTTTAAAGGATATTAGCTTTTTTTTTTATTTTTCTTTTAAAGGCAGTTTTCTGAGTTACAGGTGGTATTTGTGTTGCATTTAGCAAAGAAAGGCAAATTTGTACCTAGCACAAGGGATATTTATATTGTGCATAAGCCAGTTACAGTAACTGTTCATTTCCTGTGCTTTCCAGCTCAGGGTGTATCCAGTGGGAGAAACTACCAAGTGAAGCTTTTCCCCCCAATTGCTACTCATTGATTTGTTTTAAAAATATCTTCCTACCTTCTAAAATGAAAATGTGTTTTTCAAGCAGGAAGGATCTTCTCTAGTATTAGAAAAATATCTGTTTTTTCAGATTAACTTTTCAAAGAACCTATTGAGAGGTCAAATGACAAAACCCAACGCTTGAAGTCAAGAGATGAGTTTTACTTCTGGACTTTAATACTGTTCTCCTAGACGACCCCAAACATGGGATTCATCTCACTCAACTCAAACTAAGACGGGTAGGATGAACACCCTCTAGAGCTGCCTTTAGCTCTGTTAGCCACGAAGTGAGTCTAGGGGACTGCAGTAGCCTAGATGTTTGCCTTGTAGGTGGCTAAGGCTAGGTGAGATGACTTCCCCTCCTCCTCTTATTAATTTCTGTAGGCTTCTGGAGCTGTGCTTTCTTGGCAAATTTATCTTGGATATGGAGACAGAAAGAAGGTGGGTTCTGTAAACTCTATTTCAGATTTTCTGAGTGCGGTCTACATGGGATGGACTGACTTCACAATATTTAATGCATGCTTCAGAAAGGCATGCAGTATTATTCTGCTGTTTTTCAAAGTGGGTGGCTGAGGAGATTGTATATTAGCATGCAGGTAACTAGACATACATAAGACTTTTCACCTCCTTCCTGTCTGTGTGGACAAGGTGGTGGGTGGGGAAGCTAACACATTAATTACATAGCCACATTTTATTCTGCTCTATTACGGTAACAGCTATGCTATCAGCACTGCAACTGGCCATCGTCCAGTAGTGCAGTACGTGCTAGGAGTAGCATCTGTTATACATCTGCTATATGAAATGTTTTCTCTCTTTCTCCCTTTCTCTCACTGAAGGGAAAACTAAAAACTGATAGTTTAATACATGTAAGTGGACTGGTTTATTTAAATATACACTTAAATGGGTTGCATAAAAAAAACACTTCAAATTTTGAATGGAAAACTGATACAAAATTAAAAATATATTAAACTTCAAAACTGTAATAATACTTCTCAAACCCATTATCATGCCAAAATATTTGTTTTACTATTATGTCTAGTCTTCAGTAAGAGGTGAAAATGAAGCACATGTATATAAGCACACAATGAAAATTGTAAAGCATGCTTCAACAGGTTTATTTATACAGACTCCAAGTTTAATATATACAGGATTATGCAGAGAGTTGAACCTTGTCCTGTCAGGCAGAAGAAAATGTCTTCCTCAGAAGTTGTTTCTAGTGAAGTAGCTGATGATCACTAACAACCTCTGTCCGGGCAGAAGATAGCTCTTGCAACACCAAAGAGGTAACGTTGGCTGATGAAGTGAAGAGTTTGTCAGGGCATGGCCAACAGTTCAGTAGTGACAACCTCATAAAATTATGAACCAAAGGAAACTCTTTAGCAGGATAAAATTTAAATCTGAACTGAGGACTGAGTGAAGGTTTGGAAAAACACAGCCCCATATCAGGATCCTCTTCAGCAAAAAGAGTACCCTGATCTTAAGGACTGGCTCCCAGCCACAAAATTATACAAGCATCCTAACAGCTTATTCCTGCTTACACAGCTGATAAAAAGCTCCTTGAGCAGATCTGAAGTTCACATAGCTCTAAGCAGRTTTTTATTTATTTCTCTATGCCTGTCTTTAGACCTAGTAACTGCATTAGTATTGGCTGAGAAGCCTTATGTTTTCCTTAACATTTCATCTGGTGTTAAACACAGTTTCAGGACTATTGGCAAACAACAGGTCACACAGCCCCTTCCACGGGGAGAGCCCCGCAGTGGGGACATCCCACAGCACTCCCAGCCCTTGGCGCTCCAGGATCAGGCACCAAGTTTGGCAAAACTGCTTCCCCCCACTGTTGCACCAGCAGGGGGCTGACAGGCCATCAGTAGGGACGAGATGGTTCCCAGAATTACCATAAGCCCTGGGGCCCCTCTCCAGCTTACAGGGGAACCGTCCCAAGGGTGCCTAAACCTCAGGACCTCTAGCAAGCCTGTAGTCATCTCCCATGCCTACCTGTTGGCTACAAGCAATGAACAACCATTTAAAAAGCATTAAAAAGAACTGCAAGCAGTTTGGTAGTTGCTGGTATTATCTATTGTAGCATCTGCTTGATATTTATTTAGATTTCATCTTGTTTGGATGTATTTCCAAAAAACCCTGTGATAGGAGCCACACAAAACACATTGAAGGCTCATTGTTTTGTCTGTATTGTTAAAATAATCCAGACTATTCACATTGCTCAAATCACTCCTGCCAGCAAACTCACCCTTTACAGTCACTGCTGGGAACTCTCTGAAATGTTTTTTTCCTACCTATGACTAAGATGAGGTTTTGCCTCTCCATGCAGAATAAGGCAATTCATACTGCCGGAGCAGCCGACTGACAACCTCGTCTCTGGAGCCAATTTCCTCTTCCTGCCTGTTCCCTTATCCTTTCCATAGGTGGACTCTGAGCCACATGAACAGGGCCAGCACACGTATGGCGAAGGAAGCAGCTGCAGCAGTGCTCCTCGTCGCAGTCCGACTAGTGATCAGCACAGCTTTTGTAGCTAACTTTAGCCTTGTTTCTTGCTGATGGGTGCCTGCCATCCTCAAAACAGCTCCAGTTTAGTAAAATAAACAACTGGGGGGAAGGGAAGAAAAAAAACTGGCTGAATTAAATTGCTCAGCTTTGAAGGAAAACATGCCTGTTTCTATCTTGGTAAGTCTAGACAGTCTGGATTACAGCTAAAAACTAGGGACGCTTAGAAAGACCGATTTAGAAGAGCACAGTCCCCACCTTCTTTTGCTTCAACTGCCAGATTTGCATGCCCTCTTTTTTTAAACCTTATTTAAGATGATCCAGTGGAATAAGTCAGGAAGCATGGGGGGATGCGGCGGTGAAGCTGCAGCCCTTGGTGCCTCACACAGCTTGGGCCCTCAGGGGCTTTCTCATTCCCTTGCACAAGGGCTTTTGGGCACGGAGCAGGCTGGAGCTGAGCACAAGGATCCATGACAAGACAGTTTCCTGAAAACTCTCCCTACTGGAATAGGGGCTGTAACAGCTGTGGGAACGGTGCCAGAGCTGCAGTCAGAGCCACAGACCAACACTAAGCGATTCACTCACTGGGAGAAAAAAATTAAACTTTTTTTTTTTTAAGTCAGTTTTTTCCCCCCCTACTTTTGGCTCCTGTCCTGCAATGCTGCTGCACGTGCTGGGCTTTATGCACGGGAACTCTACGGACTTTTGATGAGCCGAAAGTTAAATAAATGCCTAAAGACCCATTTCTTATCTTCTCCAGGACCTCTCAAATAAATACAGAGGGGTCTTAAAGAGGGAAGTAAATTAGACAGTGTAAATGGAAATCACAATTACAAATGTTGATTGGATCAGGGCCTTTATTTGTATAAGAAAAGACAGTTGCAACGAATATGGTTTTACTCATCTAACATGAGAAAAACTGCTGGCAACATATGTTTGTCCAGTTTTTATTTTTAGCATAGCTTTAGCTACTGTGTCTTGATGAATCTCTTTCCCTTTGTACAAACATTTGGCATGTATTTTACAAAAAAACTACAAACAGAATGTTTAGCTAAATAAAAGATACAGGAATCTAGAACTGAATATTAAATGCATTAGAATTGTTTTTTCACACAGTTGCCATCATAACTGTAAATATCAGCCACAAAATAGAAAACATAATTTTGAAATCTCATCTAAGCAGAACTATAATTGAGAATTTGTTCAGATACACCCCACATTTACATCCTAACATATTGCCAAAAAATACAGATGTTCATCACATGATGAGATAAAAGGGTGATTGCCAGAGACATAATGAAAATGCTCTGGTTTAATCTATTCATTCCAAGGTACACTGCCCAATTGTTCTATACACGCTTATTTTACTAATAATTTTAGAGATTTGGAGAAGATGGTTATCTACTTCTCCCCCACGCTCAAAAAAAAAACCCCACAGCAAAATAGTCTAATGTGAGAAACTAAGAACTAGCAATAAAGGTGAAAAGTTGTACTTGCTATTTCTAGATACAACAAACAATGCGGGAAGTAGGTAGACAATGAACACAAATTGTGACTTCTGAGGCAGCGTATTTAGCCATTTGGCAACGTGACACATCCAGCTAAAGGTGGTATGAAAGCCAGGACAGTAATTCACTTCCTTAGAGGTTTGAAATAGGAGGAATATTACAGAATTAATATGTGAGCTGGCTGTGAAATATACTTTATAGTTCCTACAGAACAGTTTAAATAACACTGATTATTCAGAGTGTCCAATTTGCTTTGATTCTGAAATATTCTTAGTAGAAGGTGATATAACTGGCTATGCACTGCATGGATTGTCATTAGTGAAGAACAGTATTATATATCCTAATTTAAAATTAACTCTGAACTAAGTAAGGATGATAAGACAGACATTAATTTTGAAGTGAAATCTCTAGGACATAAAATGAAAAAGCCAACTAAGCTCACCAGCGAAAACTTTTTACAGGTTTTAGAGCTATAACTAGGATAACAATATATACTTTTATGTGACTGACTTGCAGTAAAAGAACATCCAATAATTGAAAGTACTTTTATTTAAATACTTCCGAAACAAAAAATATATTGTGATTAAGAACATTGCATTAGTTATTAAAGCAGTCTTTGACAGAAGATAAAATCCAGTCTTCCTTTTTCACAAGTTACTCTCTCTTTCTTTGCCTTTGAACAAGTCAGTTAATTGATCTATACCTCATTTTACACTTTTCTAAAAGGGGCACAGAAGAATATTGAGAAATACAACATATAAGATACTGTTTGGCACCATCAGATGAATGGATATGTATAAAGGCAACCAGCAGTCTTTCTGTTGTTCACTGCTCCCATACTGGGAGAGATCTCTGTGAATTTTATTAGCTTAGTCTAATTTCTTCCAGTGATGACTCAGAGCTGATATCTGCTCCATCTCCTGCTGCCCTATGTTCCCTTGAAGTAGCAAGGTCAATCCAGAAGTGCAAGCCTAGGCTGCCCTCTGATTCAACTTCTGCCCAGAACAGTTGGTTTTCTGGACATGTCTGGTAGTAGCAATATGCTATCTGCTTTTCACTTGAGGGAATCAGTGTGATCCCTTTGAAGAATCACATATACTGCTGTCATACCACCAACTGATAAAATTAAGCTGATAGGCCAAATCCATGATGTGGCCTCTGCAGGCATATTTTGGCCATAAAATGAAATTATAGGAGGATTGCTTTAGGTGACCCAAGCTAAAGCTGTCGTAGTGTTCCTGCCTCCATTGTGAGTACAACAGAAGAATTTGGATTGCCTCTATTTTATTACTTATGTTTGGGCACTGGTTATTCAAAAAGACTGTAAATCAGTTCACTTTAGTAAAGTCCTGGTGGGGAGGGAAGGCTGAGCACAGAGCACTGTCATTGAGAAGGGGGGTCCCATGCCAAGAAGGTGACTGGTATGATGGCTATGGGATTAGCTGAAGCTTCTCAAAGGCTGCCTTAATCCCTTGCATGACCGTGAAATCATGGGCATATTGCTCAGATCCTGAGCTCTGACGGGACTGATGCGCCTGCACAGAGTAGAACAGCAGGCACATGGAAACTTGCTTTTGTTCCAAGAGCAAAATCCTGCCATCAGCTCAGCTCCAGAGCACTGCCGGGTCAGCTAGCCAAATTCTGGCACCAAAACCCGCTCAGCTGATGCTGGGCTAGAGAGCTCTACACGTTGCCCTACTGTACCAGTGCCTCCAGGATCCTTCTTCCTTCACAGAGGGATGCAGAGATTAAGTACCCTAGACTGCTGAGGAGAGCAGACCTGCAGCGGTGAAGCCATTTCATCAGTCTAGGCATTTCCAAGAGGAACTTGAGGCTGTCTTTGCAAACTGTGCTTTCACTTGCATTCAGCATCTTGGCAGCATTGTAGCAGCCAGCCCAACATGGGTATCCAGGTATTTGTGTATCCTTAAACCTCTCTTATTTACTCCTCAAAGTGAATTATCTCAACTGGCTTAGTGAGTATTAAGATATTCATCTCAATTGATTAATGTTCTCTGAAACATCATATTTACTGGAAGTAAGAGAATGCAACAAAACACTGAGAGATGAAAGCGCATCTGCTTTGAGTTACACAGGACAGTGCTAAGGGCATGCAGGTTGATGTCCTGTTCAATGGTGTGAATATTGCTAATCCGTAGACATCTCTATTAAATGATTACAAAGAATCCTTCCTTCTCTTTCCTGAAGAACAACAGCCAATTTTTTCCCCTAAGGATTCCTCCCTTGCTACACATAATGGAATAAGGCCAACTTGTTATTTCTGGTTAGAAGTTTAGAAAGCTAAAATCTGTTTTGACTACTAAAAGAATGCCATCGTTCACTGACTTGCAAGATTAATGATAGTTCTACATTACCGAATTTTTTCTTTTTTTGTTGTTGATACTCTGTAAAAATACTGTAACGAACAAGACATACCCGAATTATACTGAAACCAAAAGTAAAACAAAACAACAGAACATCACATACCACGTACGTAACATAAGCATAGTTCCAAGGCTTGCTGTGTAAATGCAATTAAGAATAAAATTCTCTCTAGATGGGGAAGGACACTATTTATAGGTTTCAGAAGCCCAGATTAGAATTACCGAGAGGTAGAGAAAGGTTTAATGCAGCAAGTTTTTTCTCTCTTGTCTCTAAAATGTTGTTTCTTTCTTTCAGAGGAAAAGTTAAAATAAAATCCTTGTCACCAGTGTGCTTACAAACTCTTTGGCATATCTCCTAAGGAGCACTAATGCCAATATCCTGAACTAATTCCAATGTAGGTAATTTGGCTCATTACATTTGGAGGCAGTTTCAGTTAGATAGAGCGTTCTTCCATTTATACTAAATACAAATGTGCTGTTTGTGAGACTTGTTAAAGAGTTGTTCTGTTTCACCTCTGCAATATCTCTGTAATGGGTGAACTGAATCTTAAATACAACCTGAATTTACCTTCATTTATTAGAGGGGTCTTTCTGCACAGAAGATTCTCAAAACTTGTAAAATGTGAGCTTCATAATAGGTTTTCATCAAAAAAAATCTGCTTTATTCTAAAAATAGGTGGTAAGTCCATTGGAAATTTCATATAGAGGTAGTTGTTATGCCACTGGAATTTCCTGTGAAGTTTTCATCTGGTTCTTTTAATACATTTTCAATATGAAGTCTTTGGATTGGGCTTTATTTGGCAGTTTTTCTTGGATGTCTAATGCCTCTCTATAACAGATCAGCAGGTGGGTCTGAAGAAGATCTGGTTCAACAGGAAGAGTTCTGGGTTTTGCTTTTTAAGGAAACAGATTTCTATCTGCTTTATAAATGTCCCTGGAACGCTAACCAAGGCGGCACATGTGGAGCACCCAAGGCCCAAGTGCCTGTACCTGCGACTGCTTGGGCTCGCCCCGCACAGATTCCTCTCTCAGAAGAACAACTCTTTTCTGATGGGTTTTGTCTTATGACAGAGGACTTTTTTAGGTAGTCAACTGTGAGGAGAGGTTTCCTTTCTGTCAGCTGCTACGCTTTACCTCTGTACAGATCTTCCCACTGTCATGTAGATCCCCATGCTTTTCTAAGCCTGAAAGATCAAAGCCATCAGTATGTTTGGGGCAAAGCAGATGACAGCACCATGTATGTAACATATCAACCGCAGGTCCAGTAAAACCAGCACAGGAAAAGCTAAGCCACCAACTTCATGCCTTCTTTCGTTTTTCCCTGCACACGTGCAGCTTTGCTCTGGCTGTTCAGTGAACGCCAGCGCAGAAGGATGCCTCTCGTGCTTCCGGTCGCTCTTCTGCCACCCTGCCTTCCCCATGCCGCAGTGGCCCAAGCACGTCTTGCACTGAGCAGCCGCGCCGGCCCCTGGCAGGGAGAAGTCACCCAGGAGGAGCGTGAGATGGCAATCGGGAGAGCATCTCTCTTGGGAGACAAGAGGGCAGTGAGAGGCAGCTTTAGCAGCACTAAGGTGCGCGTGCAGGAGTAGGGGCTATTTACCACTGTGTGGCTGGCCTGCGTTCTCCTGTTGTGTCACAGCTATTCTGCCATAGTCAAACTTGCCTCCTTTCAAACAAAGGGTCTTTTGTGTGCTCATTAGCACTATTAGCACTGGCTGTTTTCTAATTCTCGATAATAATTGCGGAACTCTAATTACTGTAATTATTATGCTCGTGGCATCAGGTTTTATTTTTTATAATTATATCTCCTGTTTTTTTTTTGTAAATACTTTGTTATATTAAAAGCACAATAGACAATCATGTATCCTAGCAGTGCATTTATATATCAACCACGTCCACTGAATTTTATCAGTGCATTTTACCATTTATTAATCAGATACTACTAAATTCCTCCTGCCTCAAGCAAAAACAAGGAGTGGGAGAGGAAGTGACTACTGACAGAATCTAATGACAAATGATGTGACATGACAAGTTTGATTCTGCTGGCTAAGGATCAGTACCAGCCCAACAAGAGCAAAGATGGAGGTGACAGCTGGATGGCACAACTAAATATACTCTCAATCTTCCTGGTATACATTTTTAAGGAGGAAAGAAATTTTCAATGTGTGCAAACACCGAAATATTTCAAGAAGCAGCCTGAGACTTTGGCCAGTACATAAAGACCTCAAATCTGTTTCCATCGCTTTCAGCTGGAGGATCTAGCTATAACAGCAGTCTCTTGGAGTGAGCAAGAAATTTCTTGTTCCTGTTTTCTGATCACCCCTCCACTGGTGTGATAAAAAGTGTGGTTTCTTCTAGAACATTGCACTCTGTTATGCTAATCCTCTCAGGAAAAGATGTTGTCTGAAATTAAACTACTATCTTCAGTTGCTCTGTCATTTATAAATATGAACATGGAGATCTCTTGCATTAATATAATCCAAAATAAATATAATCCAAAATACACTATTTTGAAATTGCCCATTATCACAATAGTATATTTCTATGAATCCTGGTTTTGCTTTTTACTCTTTAGTCCATACTTTGGAAAATTCTGATTCTTGCACTAAGCTTTATATGTATTGTATCTTTAATTACTTGTCACCCCCTTTTTGCAAATTTCATTCTGAGTGGAAAGTTGTTTACCCCAGCACGAGGAGGACAGAGACTTTTTATCCCTGTGCATCAAGGGAGCTTATTTGCTTAGTATTTTGTAAAAGTTCTTAGGTCAACCTAGGCCAATGGTAAGTAAAAATCAATTCACCATTTGTTATCAAAGAACTGTTCATGCAACTCAGCAATGATTTTTCTAAATGACTGTGGGACCTCATTTAGATTTTCAATAAACAGTCACATTCTAATGAGGTCTTCATAAAACTGACTAAATATGTTTAGAAATCATTAGCTTAAATTACCAGTACAAAAGTCTCCTTAGGGAGCCCTGCAGATTTTGTGATAAGACTTTTGGCAGATTGATTAGTATAACAGCACAAGTGAGTTCTGAATTTCTGCACAAACAGTGCAAATGTGAGTGATGGGTAACAGGCTACTAGATAAAGAGCTAAATGTCCCTCAGGTGGGTTCATTAAAGAGAGAAAACAATCAAAACACATTTCTGTGCCATTTAAATACCAGGTGCACAGCAGTCTGCAGGTGCCAGGAACACTGACAAGGGTCCCTTGCTGGAACACACGAGAGCTTAAAGGGATGCATGGTTTTGACAAGTATGCCTCAGATAATGACAGATATTGGCAGATGTACCCAGACCCTGCTGGAGGGTAATGCAGGGACTGAGTCATTTGCAGCAGGTGCTTGCATTAGGGACAGCCTCGTGCTGCTTCCTCTGTCCGCAATTAAAACAGTCCTGATGCATAATGCTCCAGGGCAAAAAGCAAGTTCCTAGCACTGATTTAATGACTATCCAGCCAGTCCTAGTAAACAAATACACATACGCCCCCTCAATGATTAATTCATGAAGGACATACGTTGTGTGGCAAACATGTTAAATAGATATTCCTCTTTTCTGAAAATGTAAAGGAATTTTCCTGGCTCCTTGACATACGGTGGGCAAGAGAGTTAAAAAAAAAAAAAAACAACCAAAGATAAAATCCTGCAAATGTTATACTAGCAATAGCAGTTGAAATAGAAAAGCTCAAGGTCAGGAAGGTTACAAGGTTTGCCCTGCAGGAGTGCTACCAAAAGGCCCATTAAAATCATTACTAATCAAGGTGGCACAGAGCTTGCGTTAGGGGTTGTGGGCCAGATGGTGTGTTTGCAATACGCCTCCTCGGCGCTGATGGTTCCAGCTCTGAGAGTGGGACAGAAGCACCAACAGAGGAGTGACTGCCTTGCTCTGTGGCTCATTCAGTCTCACTTCCATTAAAAGCTCATTTTAATTTCTCCTCTGGTACCACAGCTATGTTGGCCTCCAGACGGAGTGAGAACATAGTTGTTTCTACCACTGTCAGAAACAATGAAGCTGCAGGTCTGTGTCCCGCTGGGACTCCTGCACCCTGAGGAAACCTGCACCGTGGCACAAACCGCTGCTGGCTGCTGGGGGGATGTGCTGTGCAAGCAGAGATTGCCATGAGCTGCGGCTGCACCACTGGCACCGAGACTGCTGTCTCCCCTGGGTGATACCTGACAGCTCACTCTAACTGATACTGTCAAATACTGACTTTAGGAAAACAGTAAGTGGCTTCATGTAGTACGCTATTTTTGTTCTAAGCCTCGTTTAACCATCCGCTGAAAACATCCCTTTTTTAAGTTGTGTGCTTGGGTACTTATGAATTTGTATAAAGCTTTAAGGAAGCAGATTCCTGAAGAGTTTCCTATTCTTACAAATACATCCATTTTGGATTGGTGTGTGACCACCCAACTATTTCCACCCTCCTCTTCACTCAGGGGACTGGATTTTTAAAGCGGCCTCCACGGTCTTTCCTTGTCTCTGCAATTAGTTGTACATATGTTCCTGTCGCAAGTGTTAATTGCAGTCACAAATCCTACCTTTTTAAGAATAACACTGGCATCTGATCTGTTGGCATGCTTGGGCACACAGATATCTAAATGTTAGGATTTATATTAACAATTGACCACAGACATAAAGAAGAATAAAATGACACTGTAAAAGCGAACTTGTTAGAAAGGAGACAAGATCTGATACTCTGACTCACATCACATAAACAGTGATCTCTCTCCTGATGTAAATGTCACAGGGCAGAGGGATACCAGCCACTCCACCAGCATAAAATTAAAAACACATCTCAGAATCATATGGCTCACACCAAGATACATGCGCTTGACTTCTTATTTCAACACTTTGATTTACAATAGTTGCAGCAGTTACAATAAAAGCAGTATTTTTTTCATTTCAGCTGGGAGCTAGATGCCCAGAGCCCAAAGGAATTTTCCTGAAAAACATTCCAGATGAGATCTAAGACACCAGTGCATACACAAAGCTGTAAATTAAAAGACTCAGTTATTGACTGCTGTGACAAAGAAAGAAAATGGTTCCATTCAATACTTGCTGAAAGCAAAATTAGCCACAATGACTTGAGAAGTTACCAAGCAAAGAAAGAAAAGTATCAATCAGATAACTGAAGCTTTCCTTTACTACTCAGCTCCTGAAGAAGACCTCCTAGTCAACAAATTCAGTGTACAAAAGGGTGAAGCTTTTTTTTTTTCTGTTTTAGGCCAGAAGGCTTACAGGAAGGAAAAAGCAAACAAAAAGGTTATTTAGACTAACATACCATGAGGAAGGTGCAATTTTATAGTTTAACCAATTTTTTTCAGAAATTTATTCCAGAATCACTCCAAAAAAGAAACTCCAAAAGATGATCATGTACACTGTCCTGTAACAATTCCCTGGTTTCCCTTAATAGAAATGCTATGACTAACATATATACAAAGATATGGCACTTTCCCTCTTTGGCTGTCTTTGGGGGCTGTGCTGTACAGAATGAAGCTTTATCAGTTACTTTTTGCATTGTGCTGATGTTATCAAAGCCAAACATTCAAGGCATGTTTAAAAATAATTGATAATGAACCTCTTAGCAGAGGCAGTCATAAATATTTTATGTGCTATACTCAGTATATATTGTTGATCTGCTATTTAATTTCCAAAAGCAAACACCTTGGAAGTCTTTAATCTCTATAAGTATAAAAATCACTTACCCTTCCCACTTCTACGAGATTAGTAACCATGATGATGCTGGCTGTGTTTTCATGCCATACCATCCTCCAAAAGTCATATATTGTCTCCTGCATTGGTCCTGAAACAATAAATCAAAGGAAAGGTTACTTTCTGAAAGCCTCAGGATTGGAAGCTTGTCTCTGGGGAACTTCAAGAAACAGTGTCTATACACATATATTCATACCACTATCAAGATATTTTTCATTTAGGGTCAATTTCTTTTCTTGTCATCCCACATATTTGCATTTAAGTATCTTCCCCCTGAAATAGTGCTCTGAAAGAAAGTTAGTTCTCCAACATTTAGGTATTTATCTCCCTAATACCCAGAAGTGAAATTATAAAAAATGGATAACATTACTTTTTCTCGTAACAATTGGATGATAACCCAGGGAAGGTGTATTTGGAATGAAATGAGCCTCAATGGATTACGTGGTCTTTCCTGGTTTCTGATATTTTTCTTAGTATATACTATCCATCAAATTACCCCAACTCCTAAATTGTTCTTCCTGAAGTGAAACAGAAGTTATAGTTTTTTGCTGCAGTCTATCATATTGCAAAATAGTGGGGAAAGTGGTAAAGTACCCTGGCATGACATGACAACAAAGTCCTCTGCACAACGTCCTGAGAAGAATGACCCTGAACAATCTGTGCACTTTTTAGCCAAAAATACATGGTTTCCTCTAGCATCGTGCTAAAACTGGGAACATGGGCCACAGTAGCACAGGAAATATAATGACAGAAGTGTAAAACGTTGCAAATAATCAAATCACTTTCATATATGCTGGGTCCTGACTATTTCTACCCTGCCTGTCTGTCATCACATACCTTGTGATGTTCAGTGTGCCGCCCCAATTTTCAACCACTGGTTTAAAATCACTGAGCCAAAAAGAATGAACAAATGTAAAATACTACTAATTACTATAAACTCGACATCCACAGTGAATCCATTACTGAAGTGCCACACTGCAGTAAGCAATTAGTTGCTTACCTAGAGGAATGCCATAAATCAATTAACTGGAGGACAAATGGATAAATGTATTGGCCTAAATTCTCATCTAGTGAAGAACCCAACACTCTTAAAGCATTACAAAACCTTATAGTAACAAACTAGGGCAGTGTCCAACTGATAAACAAGTTCTGGTACTTTGAGCTCTTGAAAATATAATTTTCAATATCATTTCAAATATAATGAGCTTTTGAAAATAAAATTTTCACTCTGAAAGTCAAGCTCTTTGTGAGTGATGTAATATCTGTGTTACAGGCAAGTCAAACCCAACTTGCTAGGCCAGTAATATCCCAATTATGATGTAACTTAGAACTCAAGTTTAAGAAAAAAGGCAGTCATGGTTTAAAATTTCTATCTGTGTTTTCAAAATCTACTTTGATTCTCAGCAATTTCAAGGCATAATATTATGTGCATAGATCATTTTAAGAAGTTGCCTATCCTCTCCCTTACTTTCTTTCTCTGCTTTTAAAAATGCTGCATACAGAGTTAGTTTCACTGATTTCCCTGAAGTCAGTAAACTTTTCTTTTACTTGTGTTGGTGACAGGAGAAAAAGCCATTTAAAACAATATATAGCTATGACTGTAAGAACACAAGAAATGTCAAGAGGTCTCACAGAAGATTCCATGTGCGATTCCAAAGCTGGAGACCATTTTTTAAATGTAAAGCACAAAACAGCTGACATTTTTGAGAGATTTCATTCTGAAGTACGACAGATTTAAATCACTCCACCACCTGGAAACTTACAGTAAGTATTTCGCTTTTACATAAGTGTCCTGGATATGTTACACAGAATTTGTCCAGGTGCATTTCTGGATGTTACGGTAAGACAATTAATGGACATTATATTGAGTGTTTAGTTTACTTGTGTTTTTATTAACATAAGAATCAATATAGCTTTTCGAGCAATTAAAGTCACAACAAAGCATTAGAAAGGTCTTGGATCAACCTCTCCTACTGGTAAAAGGAAAGACTATTTTACTTGCTGTAGGATAATAGTATCTCTGTATAGCGCCTTCCTTCCTCTCCAATCTCAAATAGCCAGCAAAATTACCACTCCCATCACCTTTGAAATAATGTAACTAATGATAGGATTACAGAGAGACAATTTTCCAGAGTAATGCCCTGAAGGGAGCCTGCAAGTTCATGAGACATACCAACATTATTTAAGCTTGATTAAGAACAAAAAATAACAACATTGTTGCATCAAGAATCCTGATTTACAACTCAGTTTCATGGAGAAAATCTAAATGGCTCCACTGTATGCTGTCACCATAGGATTATGTGATGTTTCAAGACTGTTCATCTGAATATGATTTTGGTAAAGCTGCAGGAAACATGAGAAAAGATCCTCTGTCTACACAGCCCTGCTTTCTTCTCCTTCCAGAAAAGCAGAACCCTTGAGAAACTGAAGTGGCAATGTAGCAAGTTTCTTTACGCATTTCAGACAGTTTTCTTTCCTACAGATTCACTTGAGATATGAGATGATTGGGCCCTATTTTGTAACATTCAGTTCTTTTTGACAGTTCCGGGATAACCTGCAACAAATTTTTCCTGAATTTATTTCCCCAGTCAGCATAATTTGTATTGTGGTTTCAAGATTCCTACGTTTCAGATCCTGAAATCACAAATCACAACAGAGGAGAGATTCTAAACACTGCTTCTTCCTTCCTAAAGATTTTCAATTTGTCTTTCTTTATAAAGAAAAAAAGATAATAAATGTTGACAAAAAGGAATCTTGAGAAAAAGTAATAGGCCAGAGAAGGAGTTGAGCTCCCAGAAGTCTTTCAAGCTTGATTCCAAATGTTCTTCTAGAAGAAATGTCCTATTCTAAAGTGTTGAGTATGCTCTTCTCAATCTTACTAGCCAAAAGGTAAGATAAGGATAATTAGAAGTGCTTGACAGTATTTTCTGTTCTCCTTGACTATTTTAAAGCATCTTCTTGTTTTTCCTATTCAGTTCTTACAGCTTGTCTCTAAACTTCTTTCACATTCAGGACATTGAAAGGTAAAAAACAACCCAAACCCCACCTTAAAGTCTCATAAAGTAATTCTTTTCTACCTCATTTTTCTTTTCTTCTTGACATTTTTCAAATTATTTTCTGACATATGAATAAATTATTACTCTGTCACTTGTCTCCAGCCAGAATTGAAAAGCATTAGAGGCTAGGTAGGGTTGGAGGATTTATTGTCATGAAGAGCTGAACAGTTTGATTCCAGAGACTCATGGTAGGGAGAGAAAGAGCCTATAATTGTTTTAGGAATCAAGTTAACAGATGTAAGCACAACAGGCAAAAAGGTTATTCTCAGCAGCTGCCCCCTTGCAGGAGGAAAAGGTCTGAAGAGAAGATACTGCACTGCTTACCAGTAAGCCTGTGGCATACCCCAGTAGTTACACAATATAGTAGTTGGTATCAAAGGTTTCTGCTGTGAAAAAAAATCAACAGCATATTGCAACCAGAAGGTGCAAAGCAGAGGAAAATAAGAAAAAAAAACCCTCAACCCCCCAAACCCCAAGCTAATTAAATGCATTATTGAAGAAACTCAAAAAAAAAGATCAGCTGAATATATCACAACCATTAGTTGTATTTACAAGAGGTTGTCAGCTGCTGCTCTGGAAATACAAACATATTAGGAAATGGAAAATTACACAGCTTTTAAAAATGGCTTAAAACTTTAAGAAGCTGTTTGTGTACACAGAGCTTTCTAGATCCTCCATTTCTGCTTGCTATTGTAAGATCCAGCTTTAACAACTGGTATATCTACTGAGGTATGGAAACCATTTGAAAGTGATGAACTAACCTAGAATATAGGAAAAAGTGTACAGATCTAGGAAAGAAAGCAAACACACAATGAAACAAGTAAAACCTGAATCCTGAAATGTCCCTAGCATCTATTCAGACTGGGGATTGTAAATCTATGAGTAATTTTTCATCTTCTAGAAAAGAAAACAGCTTAAACAACGAACAAAGAGCTTCTAAAATCTTCTTCTGGAAGACAAAATATTTGGTCTACCTGAGATGAAATTAAATGATAGATACTAGAAACAGAAATGTGCAGAAAATGAATAGATACCTTGAAGCTCCAAAGGCTCCCCAAGGATAGTGCATGGACAGGAGTAGCATTGGCACATGTTGACAGAGGCAGTGGATTGAGAGGATGCAAGACTTAAATCTTCAGCAGCAGAATAAGTTCTATCTTGAAAATAATACAACAAACCTCCTTCCATCCAGTACTAGCTTCTAACCAGTATGAAGAGGTGGTTATAAAACAGTCCCCTCACCTACCGGCTACAGTAGTTTCCAGGAGCAATGAGAACTGTGTTCCCCTTTTACTGAAGAAAAACTTGCTACAAGCACTGCGACTGCCTAGAGCTTGGGCACTTGGGGACAACTAGCTAATACGCCTCCATAGAGGGTGCTGCATTTTAGCTCTTATTCTTTATCACATATGGTCCCTTAAAAATGAACTTGATATACTGTAAAATTTTTCTTATTAAGCGATATGGTTGCATGGCTAAGAAGGTGAAGAGCAAGCATTCCTTTTGCAAATGCACTGTCAAAAAGTGCCCATCATGTAGCAAAAATCATTCAAAATACGTGCGAAAGTGTAAAACCAAAGATAAATAAACCAAAAATAATTACCGGGAGAAGAGAGTACAAGCTATCAGATTTTTAAGTTCAAGAGTGCTCCTTTCCCTAATTAATCCTTTAGATGCAACAAACTAACTGTTAGCAGGATAACTTATGGAGAATTCCACAGCAGGAAACAAAATTACGGGGTTACTAACGTTCTGCCAGTCCAGTGATCTGATTATCCAGAAGTATGTGTTATTTGCTCTTTTTTGTAGAAAACTGCAATTAAACATTATTTTAAGCTATAAAATTCACTGACTGCAGGCAAGGCAAGATCTCTCTGAACTGAAATACATTTTTGCCCTACTCAGTGAGGCACCATGGCCAAAATTTTATCTGCGGGAATTACAAGTATATCGTTAAGTGATCAGGTTTTCGTGAGTGTTCAGTTCAGTGAGCCTCCCATTTATCTCAATGGAAGTTCTCAAGTAGTCAGCAGCTCTAAAAACCTCAACACTTATTTGTATGACTAAGTGTAGACTAAAGAGTGTAAAATTAGGTTTCACTTTTTCTTTTAAGTCAATTTAAAATAGACAGCATACTATAAAGAAAACTGATAGAACTTGCTTGTGCTGATTTAGCCAAAACAATCACATCAGCTACCACGATAAAGTGCTAGCTCACTATTTATTTTATAATGGTATAGCCACTGCTATACAGCAGTACAGCTGTACACAGCCTCATCTGCGTCCTCCCAAAACGAGCTAGTTTCTGAAGGGAAGATGTTTTGTTTCAATCTGATCAGTTGCTCATAATCTGATTTGTCAAGACCAGTCTTTACTATATCCCTGTTAAACATATCCGCTAGTATGTATTTAAATGTCATGTATCCTTCCGAGAATTCTGAAGGTTTTAGTGCCTACATGGGGGTAAGTTTAGAACAAAGCTCCCTTCTCAAAACTTTAAAAACTTGGGCAATGATCATGCAGTCTTTCTGCAATAATTCCTCTCAAAGTAGATTTGGATACTTTTCTACCATAAAATGTCCACTTAAATTGAGTTTAATTCTTTTTAAAGGCTTATACAAGAATATATTTTTATAGGGACAACATGTATGCTTATCTCCATACTGTGAATAATTTTAAAGTCTGAGATAATACCATGATTGAGATATCACTAAAGCACAAGGGCCCACCACTCATCAATAGTTATCTAAATGCATACAGATCAGTCTTTTATATCTTAAGGTGTCAACAAAACAATAATGAAATAGAATCGGGTCATACAATCTGGATGCTTCTAATGCTTTAATTAAAGTCCTCACAAGTCTGAGGACAAACTAAGACAGCAGAGAGGGTAACATACCCCAACGCAACACACCTATTCACTTTCGCTGAAGTCTCATATAGGCCTGTCACTGTAAGAATTATCATACCAAAAGGCAATAGTCATTATTACTGGCAGAGCTTGGTCATAAATGCTTCAGTGTTATTTATTAATTGCTGGTTTCTAGCTGCCATACTTCACTATTAACTGTTATTTGTTGCTACTGTACATCCCAGCCGCAAACATTTTGTGCACTAAAGAATCTAAATGAAATTAAACAAAACCCTATAATGAGCTGAAGAAACACATTCTTGCTTTTATGACTTTTATTTCATTTGATTTATACTGTTGATACAGACTGTGATGGTATATGAAATGCACATTCTAATTTTAGCCTTAAGCATATTAATAATTATGTAATCTTAACCAGGGCTGTACTGTAATTATACAGCTATGCTGACCTTCCTGATAAAGCTTTCCTGGAAGTCTCACTTGCCTTAGGAAAACACAAATAAACAAAGCTGCTGATGAGCTTTCCACAAAGTTGGTACACATTAAGTATGGCAGCCCAAGCAAGGAAGCCTGAGGCAATGGCTAGTCTTATGTCAGGTAAGGAAAAAAAAAAAAACCCCTCAGTTTTAAACCTTATTTTAACTGATTCCTCCAAGGAACTAGATTCAGAGATGGAGCAGAGAGGTGCCAGTTGTTTGCAGAGGCTGTAATTAACTCACACTGAGACAAGAAAGAACCCCATTTTGTAGATGACCATTCTACCAGAACATTATGATATAATTCATGAATAAAAAATAATACTAGTTTTAAACCAGGCTTAAGAACATACTAGCCACATTAAACACTTGCATAATCTATATTTGAGGCATAGTTAGCCCTCCAATTTTTTTTTTTGGCCCTTGCTAGGGTACTACCTTACAATGCAAAAATAGAAGACTATGCAGGAACACTATTCCACAGTAGGTCACCTCAGCTACACTCAAGTGGGTTAATCAGGACTGAGCTATGAATTTAAAATGGGTTTTTCGTGATTTCTAACCTTAGATGGATTGCCGATAAGAAACAGATCTGACTGAATCTTGTTAGCTTGACATTTCAGGAAAACACTGCTTATAAAGCAAGTTGAAATGCTTTACTGGGATAAATCCTGGCTGATGCAGCTACAGGAAGCATAAATGCTTTCTGCTATATCCTTCATTAAGGAAAAACACAGCCTCCTCTCAATATCAGCCAAGGACAGCAGAGTGAATAATAACTGGCTGATTTTCAAGCACAAACTAAATCTTACCTGCTCCAAGCTAGCCAGTCAGCAAGCACTGCTGACTGCACATCAGTATATGTGAAAATTGGCTTTCACAAAATGAAACTTTCAAAGTGCTTTCAAGTCGCATTAGCTTTCAATGAGCCTTAGACTACTAAGTGACTGAGGTGCATGCAGAAATTTTATCTATAGCTCCCACGAGACTGACCAATGCATTGGCTGGACTTCTACACCACCTCCTCCTGTATTTATGGAAGGAGTCAGCACTAGATCTTCCACAAGAAGAAGAAAAGGAGGAGACTGTTCTCTATATCCTCCATCTCTTTCCAGACAGAAAGAGACAATAAAATCATCTGGCCTGTAATGTGGCCTTTACAATGTATGGTAGTGATGACCCACAGTGCTATTGTTTTATGAAATATATGCAAGTTTCACTGCTAGCTTATATTAAAAACCCTATTCTAAGCTCCCAAATAATTTCATATAAAGATGCTTAGAAAAATATATCCTTTGAATAAGGACAAAGCTGATTATTCTAGAGATCTTTTCTTTAAAATTGCTTAATTCACAAAACTAGATAATGAAGTTGAAAATAAATATTTTATAAGTATTTATATATAAATATACAAACATATTAATATAAATATACAGATATATATAAAATTGGGTAGAGTTGAATCATTTCCCTTGTTGGCATTTCCTCTGATCCCATTCTGTAGTGCTTCTGCAAGTAGTCAAAGGTTTTATGGGAATGTGCTATTTATTCTCTGGAATATCATACAACATTTTCTTTTAGTTATTGATACAGAACAAACTAGGCTGGAATATCACTCGTCTCTATGCACTATTTTGTCTGCGTTATGGTACTATCTAGAAATCCCAGGCAGGGAGTGGAGCTCCACTGTAATAGGAGCTGTGTTACATACTAAATGCACATGAATATACAAAAAGTGCCCAGGACTCTCTGAGGCACAGTCTAACCATACCTGGAGAGACAACAGGAAGCAAGGTAGGGTTACAATGAACTGAACAGGCTTGGTACAATATGCGGCAGTCACGATATGCCAGTTCCCTAGCCATTTCTGAATAATGTTAACTGTCCCTGCTCCACATTTGTATTTCCACCATGTTCGGAAACAAGCCATAGCTGCACTTAAATATACTGTTAAATCCAAGACCAGACTTTATTTGTGCAGTCTTGGCAGGTGCTATTTAAGACATTTTTATAACACTACCGCTAATGCTACCAGCTAACTTTCCAACCAATAAAGTGTTACACACTTATTGATTGACATTTCTCCACGGCTAAATTTCCAATACTAGCTCAGTTTGTTCTGTATCAACAAAATAAAACGAAAATGTCATATGATTTTCCAAAGAATAAATAGCACATTCCCATAACACCTTTTAACTACTCGCAGAAGCACTGCACACTGGGAACAGAGGAAATGCCAGCAACAGAAATGGTCCAGCCTTTTCCAAGGTTAGTCCAAGATTAGGCAGAACTGAACGCAAAAGGCATAAAAGCTGTGTATATAGCACTACCGGCCACCTGTGTGTCATTAGGTCATTCAAGAAAGCTGCTTTTTCTGATATGAACTGAGAGAAAATTTAACTCCTTTTTAATGTAGTTCGTCTAGTACAATTGAAGAACTCTTCCTTTCAGGTAACACATGTCCTGTAGAGCAGGGATATTAAATGGTTTGTCCCTCTCGTTAATATTTTTCTCAATATGGACAAATCCAGCCCAAATTCTGCACGACAATAAATAGGAAAAGACCACATAGCACTCTTAGAGGTTATGTGGGATAACCCTGGTGAGGGTTATGTGGGATACTTGAGTCAGTCTGGGCTCTTGAATCTCTACATTGCGTAGCTCAAATAAGTGCTTTCCAGGAGCACTGCTAGGCAATGGCTTGCAGAGAATGTTTTTCAGCTTTTTCTTCTTATGAAACAGGAACACTTTGAATAACTAAAACTATAACAACAGGCCTCAGTCTTGTTCATGCCAGCAGAATGCGCTAGCTACAGAGCAACAGAGTTAGTCTAACTTGCCCGCGTGCTCTCTTTCTCTCTATGCCCTACAGACATTTAACTGTTTAACAAAGTCAAGCACCTCAGGAGAACAAAAGGGGGAGAACAGTAGGGGAGTCCTCTGGGAAGCTGAGATACAAGTCCAAACTGAATCAGATACAATAGAAACATAAGATTTTGCCTCTCCATCTGAGGTCAAAGCTCTGATCAGTGGACTTTGATCAGTTGACTTGGAACTCTGTCTTTGCCAAAGCAGTCCAACAGAAAGCTTCAGTTTTGCTGAAGAAAACATTGGTTTTCTGATAAGAAAGCTGTTTTAGTTTCTTATTTGTGTATTTTTCTCAATAAGGGTAATTTGTAACATAGAAAAATGAATACCTATTAATCACTCATACTAAATGGCCCATCTGAGCTTGGGAAGACAACCAGATATGGAATTTATGTTGTAGATAACATGCTGCCTGTAACATTTCCATCTTGAAAATTTCAGGTAATTGATTTGTTGGAGTAGGACCTTCATACTAACTTGTAATGCAGAATCAATTTTGACGATGGATGAGAATTTTAAGATCATTTTATCCCCTTCATAGAAGGTTCCTTGGGGAATGGGAAAAAGAACCTAATCAGTCTTTTCCATTTCTTCGTTCCATTTTTGTGTTGAGTCAATCATAAGCATCAGGATGTAATAAAATCATCACTATTCTTCTGTTCAAAAATATGAGTTCATTCTGGCTATTTGTATCTTTCCCCAAGGACCTTACTGTGAAGGAATGCTGCCCATACTTGTGAGTAAGATATTCAGAAGCTGTATTTTTTAAACTTGTACTGGAAATTTAAATGCATTAGGATGAACACTTTAGCCAGAAGAAAAAATAAGATAATTCAGTCTACATTAAAGCATAAGTAAAAATGCTAGCGAATCCAGATTTGTCATAATTCATTATCCTCACAGGTGCCTCATGAGTGAGATATATCACACACAATGTATTTTTCTATTTAAGTCTTGAGAACTTTGGTTATATTAATTTCTTCCTCTGTCAGCCTAGCATTTATTAATATATTTCAAAAGTTGAGAAATATTCAGAATCAAGCAAATTGATAAAGATACGTGTGAAGAACATTAACAAATATATGTGTATTGGATAATTTTCCCTCTAACTTCAGGATAAATACAGTAAAAATGAAATCTGCAGGACAACAAATACTTTCAGCACTGTTGTCTATTGCTGTTTTTGGGAGCACACTGGTTATTTCCACCTCTTCAAGTAGGAAAGGGCAACATTATCGTTTTTATTCTATTTTTGGTTATATTTTATGGGGGGATCACAGTATTTGATGTATACTGTAAACAAGGAAAGCCATTCTAACATGTGGACTGGATATGTGCTTTGTAGAAAAACAGTAAAATGAGCCTACTTGCAACAGAACAAGATTTAGTAGCAGCAGAGGGAATCTCCACAAAGTCCACACCTGAACATGCAACTGCATGGCAAAATACAGATGCATAAGGCAAGAAACTAATCCAACAAGCCTGTATCTTTTTTTCCAAGGCAGTGCTTCAAAATTATCCAGACTGTTATGTGCACTGGTGGCTATATCACTGTGGAGAGATTTCAATTGCCACAGAAGGATGTAGAATAGAGAAAAGATGACAGGTTTTAAAGATTTGGATATGGTGAAGAGACAAAAGTAAGCTGCCTTATTTGTTTCTGGACACATTTGTTTCTGAAATATACTCTGTCTGTAAATGTGCTGCATCCTTGTTTTGCAGGAATATCAGAAGACCAAAAGCCTTCTCACACCTGCTACCAAGCTTCCTCCAGGCTGCTGAAGACTGGCTGGAAACGAGACTTGACAGAAAAAAAGGTGCTTTGACTCTCTGATTACCCTGACAACCTCCATTTCTCTGCTCCTTCTTCTGCCTTAGCATTAGGCATCACTGTGATTGACAGGCATGTTAGCAGTACTCCATCAAGAGCGCCCATGTGCCTTCTCCATCAAGTCCAATTTACAGCTGACTCTTTATCAAGGATGGAAACCCTACAATAAAAAATCAGCTTTTCATAATTTGCTTCCCCCCAAAATACAGACATGTGATGTACATTTGCAAAGGTTGATGTTGCATAAATCTTCCTTGGACAAGTGCCTGGCCTCAGTAATTAGGAGTCTGAGCAACAAATATACCAAGAAATGGCATCTTGAGAATGTTCTTTTTTAAAAGTGTCTCTGGCTCACAAGGACAGCTTCCTCAACTCTTGAGTTTCCGGAAGATCCTAAGTTACTTCTTTGCAGCACATATTTCATAGTTGTGTTTTAAAAATTAGGACAAATATTTCACTCTTCACAAAATCATCTGTTTTATGCAATACAGCCTTGAGGCATTTCCTTTTGCCTAAATGATTCACTGTTTTGTCCACTAAGTGTAGTTTCTCATTTCTCTTGCTAGGTAATTCTGATAAGCAAAAGTCTGTCATAACTATTCTAGACTGACTTCACAACAGAGGAATCTAACCAATACCTTGTCTTTGAGACAGAGATCTATAAATGCTCTGAAGACCTGTGTGTCTGATTTCCTACCGCTCTTTCTCTGTGAGGGAGAGAATAGAAGGATTGCTTTTTCTTTCTCTGTGGCTTTGACAATGGACTACAGAAAAATCATCATTTTTCAAAATGTTTCATAAGCCTCATTAGGAAGCCAGTGAAAAAACAGCCTGCATGGGATGAGGAAATTTATATTAACAAATAAATATTAAACAATTATTCAGTATCATTTTCACAGCTTGTTCATAGTTTCAATACATTTACAAATGTTTATCAAAGGCAGGGATGGATTTTATGCAAAATGTAGCCCCCATGTGTGAAGAATATATGTGGCTCTGTCTAGTAGTGGATCCCTCAGCAACTTCCCAGTGATGCTCCTGTTCCAGTCCATCTACACACGAAGAGTTGGAGAAGTGACACACTGCACCATATCCTAATCCCCTTCCTATCCTATCTTATCTATGCTAGCTCTGCATTTACAGCCTTCTACATCGAATGCAGAGCAACAAGGGCATTTCATTCCCTATACGGGCAAAACTGCCACAGAGCTGATTAAGACAAAGACAGAAAAATAGGGAAATCATGAAAATGTTGAATGGGCAACTGTGCTCACAGAGTTATCACTAAAATTCCCAATGATAAGTAAAGGCAGAGTGAAATCCTGGTACTCTCAGGTACCGCAGTGTGGTAACTGTTTACAAGTGCTGACTTCTTGATAGTTACCAGTTTTTACTATGCACTGTGTGAATTTTTTCTCAACACTAGTAAAGCACCAACTTTTAAATATGTAGCCAGCATAGAACTGAATGTTTGTCCCTCTTGAATGTTGGGTCAATTTTTTTACGCTTTGGTAGGAATAATAATAATAAAAATATCTGGATTATTCTGAGACAGTTTCTGAAAGCTGTTTAAAAGTAGGGAATGCTATCATCAATGTTTGGTGGGAAATGGTAATGAAGAGAGCTTTGGTGAATTTGCCATGTGGCTTCACCATATAATCTGGGGATATCACTTCCAAATGTAAAGAGTATGTTATTCCTGTATGTATTTACATGTGAGAAAAAAAGTCATTTTTGCCATTCGTCATCACTGCTGCTGAATAGGTTAAAGACATGTTTCAGAAGGTCTTGCCTATCCAACATAGTGCTTAAGCACAGGTTTATCTCCTTCACTGGAGACAAATGGCTTCAATCACCTTTCTAATGTCTTGATGATTAGGAAGTAAAGAACAGTATCAAACACAGTTGAATTTCCAAGATTAACACAGGTGGATAGAATTCAATCTCCCCACATACACCAGGAAATCAGGCTGACTACCCTTTATCGTGCAAAAAGGACAACATGTATAAAGCTAAAAAATGTGCAAGACTGTCTTGCTCTGCTGTTTTTCAATTCCCTCTGCAATGATTTCAAATGTTAATTTCCATCTGGAGGCTAAAACCATGGCAGCAAAAGTTTCTCTGTAAAGATAAGTGTGGGACTTCCACACTGCTGTAGTTCTGACAACTTTCTGCTACATAAAAACAAAAAACATGCCAAGGAAGTTAAGAGTAGTATTATTCAAAGCAATACTTTCACTTCAGATGCCTGAAAAGAACTTTCAGTTGGAAAGAAAATGTATTTTTTTTTCTGAAAACCCTTATTAAAATGTTCACACAACATATACAGTAGTGTGTGGAAGAAAGACACGTATTTTGCAGAAAAGAGAAGACAATGAAAGGGGTTATTACAGTGGCAGGTTTAGGCTGCTGTAGTGAAGACTGTGTAAACACTTCCATTGTAAATATTTATTTCCAGAAGTTTATAACTCATAGGTAAAAACTCCTCCTGCCTGAAACTTGACTTGATGTCTCCATAAGCAGCAATACACAGTGTGAAAAAAGAAACAGTTTATCTGCTTTACAATTAGGTATATACAAAAGAAGGAGAAAGGCTACATGGGGCTTATTAAATCTAAAGCTGCTTTATTTTCAAGAGTAACCTTTTACAGTCATTAAGATATGCTTTGAAGTACTTGCATAAAACATCCTAGATCAGGTTCCTCTGTCTGCTGCAGCAAGCAGAGGGAATTGGTGAATCTGACCCATGAGGAGTGTTCAAAAGTCAGCGACGCACAAATGAATGTACTTCATATACAAAGACATGCAGTTTGCATGTCAGTATCTGCTGTTTAACACCTGATTGATCTGCTTGAAAACCAGCCCTGGTGGAAAAGGCAACAAGCCATGCTGTAGTGCTATATTAACATTCATTCGTCAGTCAAAATTTACACTTGCTGGTAGAGCGGTGGAAGAAGCATTACAAAACCTTTGATAGGGACTTGCTAGAAGAAGCTAAGTCATAGTTCAGTTACCTGTGCGAACTTCAAGGGACAGAGAACAAGTAAACACAAAGAAAGATTAATTTTTGCTGCTTAGTAATCAGTGTGAGACATGCAAGATAACAACTGTTGGCCAATACTAACAAAATCCAGCAGTGTGGGTGACACTAAGTGCCGTACAGATATTTAATGCAATGCTCTCACTAAAGCACCTGGGTAAAATTCATTGATTACCTAACTCCTGGAAACAAAGCTAGCTGCCAGTAAATTGAACAGCTCATACAAGAGCTTGATAGTCTGCTGTAGAAGAATTTTAAAGAATTATATCCATGGGAACAGGGGATATATGAAACAAAGTAGCGAGTTTTAAATTGCACCAGCTTGTTGGTTTTCTGTGACCCAATGTGCTGGCTTGTGCCAAGGGAGTCTTTTTTATCAGGGTGCCTCAGGTGCGTATCCCATCTGTTGATACCAATTACGTAGATCACCAAGTCTTTATTAGCACTAAGTTCAATCTACCAGTCACATTATGCTTATCACATAAAGGAAAAATGCTGTTAATATTTTCTAATTCAAATTGCACACTTTTAATGTATTATTCTTAAAATGGAAACAAAACCTTTTTTTTAATTATTATTATTTGAAAAAGTCTCCATTTGCTAAGTCTTTTAAAAAATATATCTCCCCCTTATTTAAATGAGTAGCAGGATGCTATGAATGCCAAGGTGGAAGATGTCGGTCTACATGTCAAAATCTGGTTAGTATGCAACCTAGGTAACACTTTAATAAACAGGTAATTATGCAACTCCCAGATCTGTTAAAAGCAGATTGGTAGTCTATTACAAACTGATTAAATTTGCCACTTTTTCACTTCAAACAATTATATTTGCTCATTACCACTTGATATGTTGAATACAGCTTAAGAACACAGAACAATTTAATATCAATCATACGAACTCCTTGGAGATTTAAAACTGACTCATGTAATGATATTTCCCTTCAAAGAACAATAGGCATGTGCACTTGCAAAATTTGGGGCGGAGGAGAAGAGGGAGAACAGGAAAAGTTATTTAAAGACTGATGCGATGTAGACATTAAGGGACTTAAACATGCAGCTTAAACTGCTGTGCTGCACTGATGTGTTTATACACCTCTATATGGAAACGTGTTCTAAAACAGAGTAAGCACATCTCTGGCTATAGGTGCAAGCCTTGATTCCTGACAGGCTTACATGAGAGGAAGATACACAGAAACACAGACTGTTTGGCATGCAAAACAAATGCCTTTCCTTTCATAGTTAATACAGAGCCTTAAATGAGTTTTAGAGATTATTTGCAGTTACCTTATCATTTTTTGTGAAAGACAGAGACCGTATCGTACTGGGAGGGTTATTACTGTGCAAAGGCTTTGTCAGGAGGCTGGGGTACTGGAGAACACCATGCACTAGTCCTTACACAGCTGCATCTATCAGGACATTTCAGACAACTTTAAAACACAGATGAGTAATTTTAACCCTATTCTACAGGTGGGAAAGCCTAGAGAGAAGGAAGGGAAAGAAACTCATGATTTTTAATCAGGCCATGGACAGAGCCAGAGAGAGGACCTCTCGAGAAACCTCTCGAGATCAATGCTTTGCTTTTCCTCCAAAATGGAGCTACAAAACCACTTCCCAACTGGCCTTAGAAATAAGATGTTAAAGATGTTATTCATTAACAAACTCACAGCCGGATTAATTTTGAATTTGCAGCAAGCTGTCTGCCCATTTTTTAATGGATTTTATTTTCTTCAGAGAGTCCATTTCAGGCTCACTGCACTGCGGGAGCAGTTAGGCCATGTGCTCTCAGCTGCACCTGCACAGAAGAAATGGATGAGACCTGCCCCAAGCAATGGCAGCTGGAACAGTCACACATCCTTTACATCTTGGAAGATTTGTTTCTACTCCCCTTATTCTCCTCCTTGACTAGGTATTTCGTGACATCGTATCAGAGAAAAAGTGTGGCAAAGAAACTGCTGGGCCTGCTGGTGATTCTGGTACTTTGACTTTCAGTTCTCTATTGCATCCAATACTTGGCTTTAAAAGCCCAAGGCATAAAATCCTCATGCTTGGTATTTGCTATTAAAGTACTGAAGGGTGATAAAGTTGTATGTAAAGTTGCTTCAGATAGCAATCTCTCGTGTATCCCAGGGAGCTGCCAGAAAGATCTTCTGGTTAATATCTTGAAGAAAACAACTGTATTACAAACTGTAAATAAAATGCCAAATGTATCTGTGTGTCTTTCCATTTTAGGATTCAGCTACAAGTGAAAAACAATAGCATCATCAGCTAAAGGTTAAATGGAACAATCCATCTCTTCTCAGAAGAGGAGGGTGTAAAAGCCCAAAGTGAATCAAGCAAATACTCTGCTCTCATCCCAGTTTTCCTCTCTGTTTCATCTGTAAAAAGACTGGACTGTGGGCTGTGGTGGGTGGGTAGCAGAAGTGGAAGATGAAGCATGTTTAGATGGCTCAGATTCGAAGATCTCAAATTCTAATTCCGGTCTAAAATTTTAAGATTTACAGTGGTGAGGCAGTTTTAGAAATAAGCTCTGTGTCCTGCCCCACTGTTATCTGACACGAAGTAGCACCTCATTTGGGTGCTAACTGACTAATGAGAGCTGAAATACAGAAAGGTAGAGATACACAGAGTCCCACTGGCAAAAGTGGGAGCTGGAGGCTGCTGACACTGGGTGACTTAGGGGGAAATTTAAATCACGGTCAGAGCTCTTATTTGACAGGGCCAACTTTTTCTCTGTCTTTATAAAATATCATTAAAAAGTATATATGCCCTCTAAATCCAATAAATACGTATTATTTTCAGTATATTATTCTCAATACCCCAGCTCATGCTCTTAAAAGACTGGGCACGTGTTGAAATAATGGACCTGGGCAACTTCTTCAGATCCCCTGGCAAATCTAGGAAGCTCTGTTATAGAATGCCTATTACAGAGAAGAATCCCTCCCAGCAGCAGAGGGGCAATCCGATTTTCACACCTATGCTATCCAAACATAGGCAAGACACTGCCAAATTGTTCAATATTATGATTAACCAGCCGCAGAAGACTTATCTTTCTCATCTGTTCCAGCTCTGAACTTGACCAAAAAATAAATAAGAACTGTGTCAAAACAGGCAAATTATGTCTTTGAAGACAAGTACAAACTGCAAATTTGTGTATTGACAAAAGGAACAGGTTCTTGCAAGCTCTAAAAGATGGCCTGTAAAAATCTCTCTCTAGATCCCTTTGAGGAATCCTCCTGCAAGTATAATGTGACTTTGGGTTCTCCACTAAAACGTGCCAACTAAAATGTTTTGTAGTCTAAGGACTTGAAGCCTAATTATCATTGATCAATAAGAGAACACACATTTTCATGTCACCATTGTCCCTCTGAAAAGTTTACTGAGTATTTCTACCATGATGTCTTTTTTCATGAGTAAGGTATGGAATAACTTCTGTCAAAAAAGGGTGTATTTTGCTTTTCCACCCAAAAAGCTATTTGAACACAAGGGTAAAGGACAGCTTACAAGACATACCTGAAAATTAGGTAATAGCAATTCAACTTGCTTGCTTTTATTTGATTGAATTTACTCTGTCGTGGATACTGACTGTGGCAAAAATGCTTATTAGAGAGCATAAACTGTAATCCAAGTAACTACATGGTGTACAAAGCCTCTTAGGTACACACAGCCAAAAAGAAAGGGTAACAAACTTACCTTGTGTAGCAATGTAGTGATTCGGTCTATGATAACCCTGAAATAAATGGGAAAAAATTATAAGCAATGTGCACCTTGGCTGCGTTGCTATGACTGAAATTTCATTTAGAGTAGACTCCAGGAAAAATCACAACAATAAAGGCAACATATTAGATGCAAAAGTTGTTCTTTATAGTGGGGGAAGGGCGAGGGAAAAGGGGAACAAGGAGCAAATGCATCTTCTGCAAGATACTTAAGTTGCAGCCTTGTACATTAGGGGACAGAGGTAAGACGTTCTTTAAGTCCCTTTCTGGCTCTGCCGGAAATGAACAGCATGAAATCCTCTCTAGCACTTGCAGCTAATAGCATTGGATGCTCATGGAGGCTGAGATATACCACCAAGCTATTGCTACTGAGTGTGAAGCCAAGTCCTTTTTTAACAGCTAAAGAATGCTAGATTTGCATTTGGCTGGGGGAAGTGTGGGAGGACGTCCACTCTACCCTCTGTGATTTGTTTACGAATTATTTCTGAACAGTAAAAGGGAGGGTAATTCTATGATTAAATGACTTGGCATGAATACTCTTGTTCACCTATAAATAGGAAGAACATAAAGCAATTCTATTTTTCTCTGAAGAGAAGAGCAACTTAATCACAAGCTAGCTGTGCAATAAAGACTAATACTCTATGGATTCTTTGCAACATTGAATAGGAAGCCAATAGGGAACAATACCATTTATACAGTATTTGACTTTCTGATGCGATGGGAGTGTCACCAAAGGTTTAGATTACCAGATGCACCAGTATGCTGATAAATCCAGTTACCAGTATTAATTTTTCAATAATGGTTAGGTTGCAGTGCCAGTCATCAAAAACAAGAGTTTAAAGAGTTTAAAGGCAATTTCTTTATAAGGGAGCAAGAGGGAGTGTAGAGATGCAGGGCAGGAAAGACTGGAAACAATTGAAGACACCTTGAATATTACAGAAAATGTAACATGAATTACAGAATTGATTTCTTAATGTGCCACTGAAGCAAAATTTGGAAGTCTATGAACTGAGAAGTGTTTAGATAGCTGTAGAGCTGCATTTTTCCTCCTATAAGTTATCAAATATCCCTAGCTGCTGGGATTAAATGATTCAGCTTCACAGCACAATGAGACACAGGGGAAAAATATAGCATAACCCTTGCCCTTTCCCTCTTTTATCCAAGAAAATTTCATTGTGTTTGTGATGGTGCCATTCCCATATTAACATGTTTATTCTGACAACAAGGAAACTGTACTAATCACCCCATGCAAGAGAAATATCACAGCTGCTTCTGTAGTAGAAAAATAAGCATTTCCAAAGGAAACCTGGCTAGCAAGATTCTAAACAAAAAATGATGTGTTTTATGGGCAAGATATCTTTTGAAGATATCTTTTGAAGATATCTGCAGCTCTCCATGCTTTACACTGAAGCCATCTTCTGAGGCTTAAGGATGAGGGTGAGATTTTTTTCTCACCCATTGTTTCTTTTGGGGCCAAATTCTCTCCATGTTTTTGTATTTCCATAATGAAAAAAGATTGCTATGAAGCTATCTTACAAGCATTTTAAATGAGACCATATGCTCCAAATCTTCCTTCCTCATTTATTGTAACATTTTAGAGTCAGATCCAAATCAGATCTCAGTGATATACTAATAGCCTAAAATGAGAACGTTCAGTTCAAACAATCCTGTATGTTGGGGAAGTTTGAAAGTGAATTCAAATCTAACCCTTCAACATGAACTCTCTCTCTCCTTTTACGATAGAAATTACTCCCTTCAGAGTGTAGTGAGATTCCTAAGTAAACATATTTCCACTTTTGCCTTTACCTCTTGGTAAACATGCTATTTTTTCAGACAGTAAGGGACTGAAAAGAAATCTAAGCTTAACTAAATGGTTGTTGAACACACTAATAAACATCAATAGAAGAAGATATTTTCAGAATATTATTGCACCTGAAATAAGCCTACCTTTCTTGTACAGCTCTAGTTCCTCCAAATTTTGAGAAAAACTTCTATTACCTTCTTTTCTCATACTGGTGATTAAATTTGAACCAAGAACTGTGACACTCTATTTCGAAGATGTCACTACTGAACAAGAAATCTTTAGCAGACCTGTTTGTTATGAAGCAACAGTTGTTTTACTTAGACTAACAGCTAGTGCTCCATGAAAATAATAAAATTATTAACTTTGTTATCCCTTTTCTGGCTTTAGATAGTATTGACTTTCTAATGATTTTCAATTCTGCTTTTGAGTTCATTCTTTCAACCAAAAACACGCCGTCTTTTAAAGAATTTATTCTAATGTAAAACATTAAGTTAACATGATGCAGAATGAACAAAGAAGCCATCTTCAATAATTAAACACCCTACATATTTAATGAAATGTCTTGCTTGCATTAGAAGTATTGGTTAACAGCTGCAGAATATACTTTGAAGGCGACTTAAAAGCACAGAGATGACAAGAGATTGCAAATCTCTGCATTAGGCATTACAGAATTTTGTCACATTAATATGCAAATAGCTTTCTTTTAAATGTGGAATGATGCCAAGTTGTTGACAGAAAGTGAAAATAACATTTTGCTAGTCCATATAAGCACCAGCAGGCAAAGTAGCCATACAGTGATACTGGCAAGGTTTCAGTTGAGTGGCGGTTTGAGGAAATGATTCCTTTCATTTGCTTACTGACAAAAACTTTGAGGCTTTTTTTTTCTGTTAGTGTACACCTAGCCTCCTACGACAGCACTTTCCAACAATGTTTAACAGCTGATTCTAGCTGTGATATCTATTACAAATTAGGAATAACATGTGAGAATAATAAGAGCTGCCTCTCTGATCGAACACAATGTTAACTTTGTTGACTACATCAGTATACGCACATCAATATAATTTCCATTGATGTAATCGGAGTTTGTTTCTCCTTCAATGGTCTGCAGTCTCACTCGAGAATGATCGTCTGAAATGGCAACAATGGAAAGAAAAAAAGTAATTAAAGACACATTCAGTAACAAATCCTTCATCAAAATATTACTTTAGAGCCAAACTAAAATCTCAGGACTTTCAAGTTCATCATTATATTGTTGTCCAGGAAAGCCCTGTATCTACATTTAATCTTCATTTAAGTCATTCATAGGGCTTCCCAAATTCCCTCTGATTTTCAGTTTGAATGCCTTAAGTATATCTAACATGCAGTTATGTCTTTTTTTCCTCAACAGCCCCCTTTTGTCAATAAAATAAATAACACTAGGTTGTCAAAGATTAAGTCTTTTGCAAATGTTTCTGCCTGTCCTCAAAATAAGCTGGAGTGGCTCTACAAGACATACTACCACCGCACAGTTTCTGAAGGAAATTCATTATGTTTTCAATATGAGAGAAAGCAAAATAAAATAAGGACAAAAAACAAACAGTCAAATAGTGGGCTTGTCACTGAATTTTGCTCTACTGTGGTTGTCTATATGTAGCCAGGAATTCTACCTATTAGCAAGCACTTCCAACTCTACTTTCCAAATTCCAGTCCAAAACACCAGGGCATGAGTTAGGTTGTTGTCAGCTGCCTTGCTTTCTTGAGGATGCCACAGCAGTGATTAAGGGGTGCTAGAGGCCACAGCCCTCTCATAAAAGCTCTGTGGATGCTGGCAGGGCTTCTTCTCCCATGAGAATTTGGAACGTGCTTCTCTGGGTTCAGAAGTGACCAAACATGATGGCTTTTCCAGAATGCTGCAGCAGTTCTTGATGAAACAGTGCTTTAAGGAAATTTGAGAGTATGATCTCAAGGATGGAGGCATGGTCGATAGTCACTTTACTGATGCTTTATTTACAAGCTACCCTTGTTAATTAGATACCTGTGTATTATTATTATTGAATGCTGCCTGCTTGCTGAGTTAATCTTACTTGCAGCTGACTAAGAGGCCTTAGTGCCTGACATCATTTTGTTGTAAATGTAAATAAGCATTAGAGCATCTGAAACTTGCCATCCACATTCTCAATGGACAATTTTTTTCAACTTAACCCCCTAAAATTTAACAGATGAGGAAATAACATGAAGTGGTTTAAAGGTATGATCTCGTCATAAGCAGCATAATATTTGCCCACATTGTGGGGAGGAAGGAGAGGGCAGCATGTCCCACCTCACTGTCATTTATCAAGTGGTTCTTAAAATAACATTGTTTTAGAATGGTGAGTCAAGAGCTCTTTGAATGGATGAGTAGGAAAGGAAGAGGCAAACTGTTGATTTCATCCTCTTTTATGCTTCAAAACTCAGGGACGATAAATCTCAGAGGCTCATTTCCTTCCCTTGGGAGTAAGAAAGGGCACAGTAGTAAAACAAAAACAGTAAATCAGAATGAATTAGAATTCCAGCTCTGGGTTCCCCACAGCTAATATTTTGCTAGTTTCTTGTGATTATTGCATCTAACCATCTTTGAAAAGGAGTTTCTTCAAAGATGTTGGAAAATTCAAATCAGTTACGTTGATCAAGTCAGCCTTTTCAGCCTATTTATTCACTTTCCCAAGACTAACTGTTTATAGAGACGTGATCTTCTGTTACATAAACCATGCTCATCTGACACTATCAAGCTATGTTTATCCAAGTGCTGTGCAATTCTCTGTTTAATTAAGCTGTTTATCAGTTTATTCAGAACAGAGTTTAGGCTTACAGGCCCTTAATTCTTAAAATCCATCTTACGTAAGAAACATACTACATCAGGAACTTTCATCTTCAGAGACAGTTGCTGCTTTTAGGCTTTTGTGACCTGATCCAACTTCTGCTGAAGTCAACAGGCTCCAGAAGTCAAGCTGGCTTGGACTCATGGTATATCTTCACCTGCATTTCCATGATTTCATGCATCATTTCCTTAAAAGCATCCTCAACAGAACAAGTCATGCTAGTGAAGATCTTTACTGTTATCTTTCTTGAGTTACTTAGGGCAAGATTCAGTTGTCTAAACACAAGCACTGGGTGCCACTTTACATACCCCAGGTTATACTGTTTAGCCTTCAGCTGCCACTGCAGAAGCATAGTCTTATGTGGGTATTGTGTTATATTTGTTGGTCCTGCACAGGTATTCTGGGACATCTGAATCCTGGCTTTGATGACTTGAACATCAATGAGTTCCACATTTGGGCCATCAAAGCTTAAATTTCCTTAACATGTCCCTAATGCACCTTAAAAATATAACTTCCTGTTATTTACTTTAGACTGATTCATACAACTGAATAATACTACCTTTTCTTTATTATTTCTGTTATTTTATTATTTCCTTTACTTGCTTCATTCTTTCCTTGCGATTTTTTTGCTTCAGATTGGGCAAAACTAAATATGTAAGTTCATGCCTGTATCTTCATATCACCTCTTTGCCCTTTTCTCTTCTCACGTGAATCTTTACTAGTGCTGCATTTGCATCTAAGTTTCAGAGAATTCTGGAGGTAATGGACTGTTCAATGCCCATTAATTTGCAGTGGAGCTGGAGAAACTCCCTTTGTCGATTGCTTTGAAAATGCCAGTTAACTCCTTGCTGCATGGCAACATTCCTTAATTTGAAAAAATTCTTTAGTCAATCAGAAAAATGTTACTGTGCGTACGCCTGTGCTTACATCAGGTGGGTTCTACCCTAAGAGATACACATCCAACACAGTGATTTTTAAAGAGCCTCTAGGTTAATTGTCCAGGTTTTTAGGGTGTTTTTTTTTCTTCATACCTTAGCTTGCTCTTAACAACTTTTCTTGTAGCTTTTAAATACACTCTTTTCAAGCTCATTGTTATTTTGATACCCTTCTATTAGGATATCAGATTTAATTTTGCACCGATCACTTACACCTTCAAAATGAGTTATGTTAGAATCTATTTGTCTTTGTAGATAATAATAGATAGTGAATATAAACATTTCCTTCTCGCTTCCCTCATGTTACATACAACATGCATATATCAGTCTGCAGACTGTGATCTCTAATGTGTGCTTTGAGTAGCCGGTTGATCAGCATACCTAACTGATAACATTTTCTTGGGAGCTGCCTTGCTGAATTCTTTGCAAATTGGCATTTTACAAAAACCTCAGCTAAAATCTTTAGCTGCTTGCAAAAGCTGTGAGCTATATTCTTATTTAGTCAGTGCTGAGTTAGGCAACAATACATAAACAACCCTTCCCACCCCCAACTTACCTCAAGGTCTCTCCTGAGGAAAAAGCAATAGATTTTACCAAAACCCGCGCATAACCCTACACGATTAGGACAGACACATAATTTTCTTAAGCAAAAAAGGTTCATTCAGCAGATTCACATCGTTTCTAGATCTTAAGGAGCAAACAGAAAATAGGGCATTTGTGTCCAATACAGAAGGAATACATCTTGTGTGGGTGACTGGACTGTGGCCATGATTGAGCTTATTGATACAGTGCCTCACAAGTTGTAGCCACCTTCATACAGTGGGTAGGGCATGCTTGTAGCCAATTAAATGCACATCACTTGGGTAATGTAAAGTATGTTGCTATTTTGACAAGCTCCTGCAACGCTGGCAGCCTGGTGCTATTGTTTTAGTTCCCTCAGAGAGCAATAACGACTACAAGCAATAATGTAACAGTAGTGTCTAGGGGGAAGTTTAAATAAAGAGGATAAATGGTCAGAAAAAAAATTACATTAGACTCCCACAGAAAAAAAATACGTTTCACTATAATCGTGTGCCCATAATTGGAGGTATCTAAACCATCTGCAGTATTTTTGATTCTTTAAACATAGCATAAAATGGAATTTACTAAAATAATTTCCAGCTAAAGTCAATACTTTAACAACCACCTGGGGCAAATTTTCAAAAGTGGACCTCTAAAACTGTACTCTCAAACTCTTGAGCCAAGCAACCATTTATCAGCAGAAAAACAGTCAAAGTAAATAGGCAGTTAACTACTCCATTTGCACACATCTATTTAACAGACGACAAACTGTAGGCTGTTTTAGCCTCTCTTTTAAGATACTGCCCTTTACTCTAATGAGTTTTAATTTTAACTTGTATTCTCTGTTTTCACAGCTACATAAATAGGGAATTATTGATAACAACTCCATCCAACTCTTTCTTTTTGCTAAATACCGATGACATTAAAAGTAAATTGAGATCCAAATGATCAGAGTAACATTTGCCCTCTCAGTGAGCCTGCAGTATTACTTGTAATTGCCATTGATTTGTGTATCTGATATCTTTTACTTGCTTTCCCTTTGCTACTCGTCACTTCATTACCTCAGACATATAGCACTATTAGTCTTCTGTTTACTCCAACCAAAGGGAGTCAAAGTGACAGGTTGCGTATAACATGACATTAAAGAAGGGACTGACAAAGCTAAACCTTGACTAAAACAGCAGATCTATTGTCACAGGCTTAGACAGGAAATAAAATTTCACGAAGGAAAAATAAACATAAAAGTCTTTGGTATTCTTATTTATGCCTTCAGTATTTTTACTTACATAATAATGATAGTAACCTAATATATTGCTATATTCTCACAAAACAAGAAGTTTGTTAGACATTAAAGATTGCTTGGCAGGAAACAACCATAACCATGTGTAGCTAATTTATCTTCTTTTACATATGCTCCAGCCCATCATGATATTCACATTTCCCTAGCAAACTTCATTTCCTTTTCCAGTAAGTATCACAGTATGCCGCCCACATACACAGCAATGCAATCATGTCCAGCTTCAATCCATTCAAAATGACATGGCAGATACCATCTGCTAGGCCTCTTGCCTAACTTGCCTCTGTGTCCACAAGCATTTCTTGCTGGTTCTCATTCTCTTTCTACATCAAATAAGAGATCTGTTTTCTCTTCCTAGATGGTCTCATCCCACCAGGGCCACAGTGACATAAGGGACTATTCACAGCACCTACTGTAGGTTGCTAAGTCAGGAGCTGGGCTCTCTGGACTCCTTGCACAATCACTGCAGAGAGAGGCTCCTGCAGTGATGACTCAGGATCATTAAAATGGGCTCCATTTCTGAATCTTTCCTCTAAAAGAGCCACCCTTTTCTCTGTCATGTCTGCGTGGTTCACTGATGATGAAGGAACCTAGGCAGATCAGTGCCCAGACAGGCACTTACACTGTATACTGAAGTTAGGCAGTATAAATAGTCACCACACACTACTTCCACAGGTTCACCAAGTATTCAGATAATTAGCACTATTCTTTCTCCCATGCTGTCCCATGTACCTAGGGCTGATTTCTAAACTCCAGTAGTATCATTACATGATCTCTCCTCAAAGGCCATCTCTTGTCTTCATGTTTATAAAGCTTATGACAACGATCACTCGCATGCTGTGACCATTGCTTATACCCCTGCTCATATCTGCTTCATGGTTATCTGCCTAGCCCATACATCCACTTACATTTCATGTCTAAATCATTTAGATTGTGAAGGAACAACCAAGGAAGGGATCATCTCCTACATACACACTGGGAACTTACCCTTTATGTGCAACAATACAAGCATGTAAATAGTAATATAATTTCACTGAACTTGATATATTTGCTGCCCCAGTGTTCATGCACAGCATCTACTGCCACAGTGTTTGCCAATCTCATCGAGCCAGTTTTAGGGGTCATTCACAAAAGCACACTATCATCCCCTGCAGCTCTTCATTAGTATATCTAGTCATCATCAAGCTTGGCATTTTTAAGTAAAGCATAGTCATCCTATTTTTTTCATTGGAGTCTGCCCAGAGTTAAGAGGGCAAATCAGGATGGCTGTCATTCTGCTTTCAAGGAATACCTAAGCAGTATTGTCCAATCCTACAGCATCCAGAACCCGAAGTCAAGATACTGATGAGATCATGGGTACTCTTCCACCAAGCTACCGGGAGCAGTCTGGGAGCTGTTAGAGCTGGGTGCTGGTTAAAAACAACATTCCCCATTAGACAAATGTTGATGACAGGATGGAAGGTATACAGCAGGCTAGTGGAGAAAATGCATCGAATCTGACAGTTTTCTCAAAAAAATGTAGTATCTTCCCTCACTTTTATTTTCTTAATTAGAGAAGAGGAATATGAGCCTGAGCATGAGGCTGGTGGTCATTCTTATCAGATGCTGAAAGTTAACACAATGCACAACTATGCTGTCAACACTTACATGCAATGATATTCCCATATCTATTTTTCATTCTGTTCTCATCTTTCTTAGCTGAATCCCACGGTGCAGATTGTCCTTCAAAGAAACTCTAAAAAAGGAAAGAAAGTGACATTAAGAAATGCATACAGCAATAGTTACCTTACAGAAAAAACAAGGAGAAGGGCAAACAGTACTTATGGGTACTGTTGTTAAAGTGTCATTTAACTCATTTTTTTATTGAACACAAATATGGTATTCATGCATAGTTCCAAGTTTTATCGAAAACTTGACACAAGATTATTTGCGTAACAGCAAGAAGAATTTTTGCTTGTGAAGTGCTAGTCAACCTTTCCAAAGTTGCATACCTGCAAAACTAAGAGTCCTTCATTTGTGCTGTCAAAATTCTCCTCAAAGTTACACTCACATGAAGCTGAGCTTCACCATCATTGCTGGAGTTGCTCCAGTATTTGAAAGCAAAATTTCACACTGCACTAACAGTATATTTTTGACATATTCACAACCTGCAGTTACCTCTTGGCAGATGACCATACATAAACCTACTTGATCTCAACATACATAAGCATTTAAAAAAATTTGGATTCAACTGGCATGTATGTGCCCTTTACTAAAAACACTATTTATGACACAACCAAGATGATTATTTTGTCAGTTAATAAAATTGTGATTTTATGAAAGATATAATCTATCTAATATTCACTCAGCCTCTGTGCTGTATTTAATAAATTTAATGCAAATAAGAAAGGCGAAGGTGCTAAAAATATCCTTTTACGTTAATAAAACACACAAGCTGTCATAAGGGCAGCAAGCAAGTTGTTATGCACTACCTGTCCTGTGCAGTCTGTAGTCCAAAACATTTGCTCAATTTCTTAATTTATACAGTGTATTTGTACGTCATGTAATATAAATGCATTTTATCATTTCATATTGAAATATTAACCTTGGGTTTAAAATACTTTGTTGCCAAACTAACTAGTGGAATTCTATCATGAGGATGGCTAGCCTTAATTCATGTTTTGATCTTTTTATCTCAATGATCAGTAGATTAAATCTTTTGATTCAAGAGGGGCATGAAGGCACAATACTCTACTATTTTGATAACAGAAGCCAAGAATGGTTAAGTTCCCAAGCTAAACAGGGCAAACCTAGTGAAGCTTGTGTCTTGCAAGACCTCTACACATTCTGAGTGGCTTAAAGTAGATAATGCCCATGAAATGGACTGCCATTAGTGTTCTTTGCCCTCATACTTGAAGTGCATTGTTTTTCAAATCCCAATGATTTCCACAGCAAACAGCATAAAAGTCAAAATAATCCCTTGATCTCTTGCTGAGGTCAATGGAACATGGGGGTATTCAGTGTCTAAAATAAAATTTCTTTTAATAAGTTCATTAGAGTGGTGGTTTTCAACTTATGATTTGAAGACTCCTGGGAATCTTGTCAGAAGGCTTCAATTTGTTTGTCCTACAGCTCTCAGCATCTCCTTTAGAAAATTTTTAAACGTTTGCAAATTGAAATGATTAAGATCCACTAACAGAAATAAGTCTCTCCTTAATCAGAGGGTACCATCACTGGGTACAGCTCTGAGAAATGCAAATTCCTACCAGGATAGAGAAAGTGCAGCCCTGAAAATCTTAAGATGATTTACAGCTTTGTTACTGCTTGCCAAAAGGGCACCAATCATTATCTCAGATGGGCTTAAAAATCTGTCAATGGTCTCTAAAGCAAGTATTCCAACTCCAGAGCACTTTTGACCTATGCTGGATGGAAAATACTTTTGTGGTAAACCAGACTACACTGAATAAGGAATTGTTATCCCTCAGTAAAGACATTGACCTGCGTCTGAGTTTCTTGCAAAGTTCACACTTATTCTTAGACAACACTGGAAGATGAATAATTAATCAGAGTTAAAGGTAAAATAGAAATGGAAATGTTCAACAACAAAGTTCCAAAGGCAGAACAAAGAAACTAACTCTTGATAATGTCCAAAACTTGTCTGGGTATCTTCTTCAGGACTTTGGCTTTCAGACAGCTAAACCACAGAAGAATTCTAGTTTCATCACAGTCCTTCTGCTAGAGACTGGTTCACAGATTTGGTTCACAGATTTGATCGACAGGATACTACCCAGCAAGTGGTTTTGGGTTTAATTCACTAAGCATTACATGTGCTATTACAGAGAAAGATGTCTTCTGGTACAATTTCCAAGTCTATACCTTGATATGGAGGATCAAAATATACTCCTAGGGACTTCCCCCTTCTTCCTGTCCCACTAATGAACTTCTACAAAATCGCTTTAAACCAATCAATCAATTAGAGTAAGTCTCTGGAGACAAGCGGGAAACATTTGTACTGTACTGAATTCAGGGAAGATACAAAATAGGCAATGTACTGGTTTGGGCAGCCTGTCTGCTTCTCATCTGCTGAAGTACAGGTTCAATTTCTCCCACCTGCTTGGAACTTCTGGAAACAATGAAAAGCTTAATGAGCCTTAGAGATAAAGTATCTTCTAATAATATATCTACAAACCAGATAATTCTGTTTTTTAGAACACATATTTCAAACATCACACAATAATGAGAAACAGGAGACAGACTTAAGTTTCCAGCTACTGTATACTGACTTCACTTTCTTTTTTAAAAAATAGATCATAGAAAAAGAATTCCATACATAGAATTTTCTTTGGGTTTTTATCAATAAATCAGTGAATGAAAGAAAATCTATGATAACTTAGTTTTGTAGATCCAGGGTTTTTTACTTCTTTTTTGGATGCACACAGGTATTTCAGTGAGAGTGTACAGAAAAGATAATTTGAAGGAAGAGGTATTACACTGTGAGAGCATAAAAAGAAACCGTCACTGTAAAAGACAGCTGGCATGTCATTTCCTAAATCCCCTATGTACTACCATTACACAAACTGCAACAGAATGATAATCCACAATGAATTTGTAAGGAGAAATCCCATTCGTCCCACAAGTAAAGAACAGGGCAGATACCTCATAACAGATGATCTTTCAAGATCTTTCCTAACTTGTGAGAAATACAAGTTTCATTCCAGAAATTTTTTAATATCTTTCCTGATGTATCACTCTCTGGGGACGCTGCTGCACAGCAATCCACACATTATCTTAGTTGCTATTCATTCTAATTCCTCCCGTAAAGTTTCTTAAAAATGTGGGCTATTAGGAAGATATATGCACCCAAGCTTCATTCCACCAAATGTCTGGCAAGGGTAATGGAGAACTTTAAATGAGTGTAGGGCATTTCTCAAATCATTTAAAATACATACTACTTTAGCTCAAATCACACAAGACCTTGGGTACCCAGTCCCCATGATCTACTTGCAAAATGAAACATTTTTCAAACCAGCTGTTGTTACACCAGACATTTCAGCAGGCAATGCTGATCGTCCTTCTGTTATTAGAAAATATTTTAATAATCAAGATCAAACAGTTTTTGAAAACAACTGAAATATACAGCACTGCCATACTTGCAACGTAAGAACTGGTCAATAATGCAGCAGCAGGATCATCTTAGGATGAATGTGAAGCTTTTGCTTGCTTTACCTCAATGCTGCAGTGGTTTCCATTAAAAATTAAATATTTGCCGAGGGCTAATTCACCGTGGCCCTCAGACTAGAAAATAACTGCAATATCTCAAATAAGAGAGGGAGATAATCATTACAAATACTGATTTTTTAAATTATTCCCTTTTCTCATTTGAAATTCATAAGAATAGAAAATATTGGAAAGGACCTATATAAAAGTACAGTTTGAAGAAGCTGGAATAAGGGGAATAGGATGAGATATTCAAGATACATTTTGTTGCTCTGTTGACTGTCATTTCTGGCAACACACTTCCTATCTGAGTTTCTCATGCTTTAAATTAAGGATAGTAAAACTAATGCCTCTTTGTAAGCACTTTAAGAACTACAAATGTAAAGTGTTGTGTGGAATTACTATTTTTATTATTAATCCAAGGCCAAGTGACTTTTACTTCATTGTTGCTAGGTGACAACAGTGTAGTCTCCTATCATGTCATTTACAAAATGCAAGCTTTTACAAGCAATAAGAAATAAGAGTTAAGGACATCATAAATCTTGCTCTGCCTACATAATAAACAGACATATTATTCACAGGTACAAAAAAAATGCATATTCCACTGTGTAACAGTCTTAAGTCTAATCTGTGGATTTGTTTTTAAATATACGAGTTTTTATGATGTCAGTTTTGGCGCCTGATTTTCCTGAAGTGACAATAAGTTTCTCCATTGCTCATATTCATTTTTCCATTGGCATTTCTTGATAATCAGATTGAGATGCACTTTAACAAAATGTATTATTTGTCATATTCTGTTATAAATTCCTCTGGACTTTTCTGAAACTAAATGTAGAGAGTTCCTTTCACTGTCTACTTTAGGCCAGAACAGACAACTAAGGGAGGCCCTTGTCTAAACTCAGTTAGCTATTTAAGAAACTTACGTTCTTTGAATTGCACCAAAATTAAATGCCTAAAATGCCCTAAATTGGATAGTGAAGAGATGTCACTAGTTTAACCTAATATACCCTTTATGACTGTTGTGTCCAGTTTATATGTGGAGATGGCAGAAATGCATCTAATAAACTCTGAGTTCAGATCCTAGTGTTGTGGTAGACTCTTCTTTGTATTTAATGGGAATAAGGTGTTTACAGTCCCTTGTAAAATAAATACATATTTTATTTTAAGCAATTCCATTAGTGTTTGGAGAACAAGGACCTTAAGGCTCATTTAATGAAAAGTGCAAGATTTATGAGGTCTGTCTATCTGCTAGTTCATTGGCTTTTCAAAATATTCAGAATCTGCATAACTGGCAGGTGAGGATGTTTGTGTTACTTAAAAACATCATCTGGATTTTGAAAAAAAAAAGTGAAGTTATCACATTCATTTTGTTTATAACTAAGGACTTAGATTCTTAAGGAATTGGAGAAGGAACAGTCATGGATCACCATGTTAAAGAAATCTGCAGAGAGGTCCAAACTATAAAACAACATTTTTAATCTTCTAGTCACTTTGAGGAAAGATTTTATCATTGAAAAGGCATCCCTGCAAGTAACAGATCACCCCAAGAGTTTGTGAGCAATGGCAAACGATTTCACTGATGGCAACCCACTGTATGCAAGCAACTCTTCATACTTCAGTCATTGCCTTCATCACTGAAAGCATTTGTGGATGACAGCAGGCCATCAGAGAATATATTCACCATCAGCTTTTTCTTCTGTCAGCTTCAATCACCAAGAATTATGTCCAGTTTTCAAATAATGGAATTTAAAAAACATTTTACTATGCCTGTCCTTGAAAACTGTCTGTTGCAAGAGTCAATGYGAAAATCTATCTAATCAATGTAAACTGCCTTCAGCATTTATACAGCACTTATCAATGCATTACTCTAACCCAGATCTGAAAATGGAAGGGAAAAAAAACACACTAAAGACTGCTGCAAATAGAATATATCGATGTTTTCTCCCAAACTTCCTCATTTTGTTTGGAATTGGGAGCTTCCATAAGGTTCTCTGAAAGTGAGAGAAAAGTCACAAATCAGCCTTAAATAAGATACAGAGTTACAGTCCTAACTGCAGGGATATTAATATTATTTCAGGTTGTTGCTCCTTAACATGGTTGTATCTCCTTGAACTGATTAAAAAAACAAACAAACAAAAAATCTATGCATTAATAGATTCATAAAGGTCTGCATAAAGAGTTGCCTGTGGCAGGAAAGAGAATCTTTTCCTTCTCAGGTGCATTTATGTTAGTCTACAGAACACACGAGGAGAAGAGGAGAAGAGSAAAAATCTTCCTGGCCATCATAATTATTGCCTACATTAAATGAAGAAATGGAAAGGAAACTGCTAGTTCCTCCTCTGACTACCTGCAGCATGACTTACCAATTCAGATTTTTTCAGAGGCAAGATGTTTTCACAGAATCACAGAATGGTTGAGGTTGGAAGGGACCTCTGGAGATCATCTAGTTCAACCCCCCTGCTCAAGCAAGGTCACCTAGAGCACGTTGCACAGGATTGCGTCCAGGTGGCTTTGGAATATCTCCAGAGAAGGAGACTCCACAACCTCTCTGGGCAACCTGTTCCAGTGCTCTGTCACCCTCACAGTGAAAAAGTTTTTCCTCATGTTAAGATGGAACTGTCTGTGTTTCAGTTTGTGCCCGTTGCCTCGCGTCCTGTCGCTGGGCACCACTGAAAAGAGTCTGG